>NC_063332.1:61132871-61157871 GCF_021869965.1 Rhincodon typus | reverse complement strand
TTAGCATAGAATTATACTTTGTTTCCAAATATTTCCCCAATTCCATTTTGTAAATTGGATGCATTTCCAACAGGTTTTCAGATGGTGCATTCCAAACACAGCAGCTCACTACATAAAAAAATTCTACATGTCATCTTTGATCGTTTGTCAAGTACACTACTCCAGCAGGAGTCATTAGATGAGCATCAAAATGACAACGTGCGTTGGATTTTTTTTTAGCCTTGGGCTTTCAAACTTATTTTAGTAGCCTCTGAAAACTTAAGCAGTGATTCAGCAGGAATTAGATAACAACACAGATCAGCACACATCGATCAGTTTTACAATGCATTCTGGATTTACAGAACAACTGGAAGATCTAAAAAGTATAAATTCAACATTACAAACAATTGCAAATAGTCCAGACGTGGCAAGTTAGACTTATGGCTGTTTACGCTTCCACTCTTTCCAAATGGAAGAACAATAGCAATGTTTAAAAGGTAGCAGTTAGAATTTTGCCAGCTAGGAAAATAGAACTACAGATACTGTGTGGATTTAAAAAAGAATGATTGTTCTCACCTGCCATCCATTCAACAAACAGATTGTAGTTACTCTTCTCACAGGTGGCACCTAACATCCGAATTATATTTGGATGGTTAAGGCGGCTCATCATCCGGATTTCCTCGCGTAAGGTTTGTACCACTTCTTCTTGCTCAGTAGATGTGTTCCTGACGTAGGTCACCTGTTTGCCAAGTTAGAAAAATAAATTTCCAATCCCAAAATGACAAAATTAAATTCTTAGTCCTACATTACAACAGTGATGACAACTCTAAATACTTCAATTGCTGACGTAAAAAGCTCTATATGAATGTAAGCGCACACTTGATCAACCAGACACATCTAAGCTACTGTATCAGCATCCAATGAAAAAAATCTAAGGGAAATCTTGAAATTCTCAGATATTTTCTCCACATTGCATTAAGGAAGACTTGTTGCGGAATGCATCCTTTATTTAGAGAAGTTAGTAATATAATTGCAAATATCAGCACCAAATAAGCACTAAACTAACAGCACTGAAAAAAGTTGCTCCAACAATTCAAGTCGAAGAGGAAGAGGTTTGGAGAGAAGGGAACTTAAAATGTAGATACTGAAGTTCCTTCAAGAGCAAAGGAAAAGTTATGGCTAATGAGCAATCTGTCACTCTCCACCACTCAATTTCTACATAGAGGAAACAAAAACAAATTATAGAGATTGGTGGTGGATCAAGAGGACCAAGATATTTCAGTGTGTTCGAAATAAACCAAAATCATATGTTCATCAGAATGATCCAGCAAAACAATTTGACTTAATAAAAATGAATATTGTTTTAAAGTGATTGTAAAATGACATCGAGGCAATCTTCAAAATATTAGCGTGGCAAGTCACAAGTAGAACAAACTCAAATAAGCAAAATCCTGTGGATGCCAAGAGTAATCAGAAACTGTTAGAAACCCTCAGCAGGTCAGGCAGCATCTATACAGGGATAAACAGTTAATATTTTAGGTAGATAATCTTTGAAGGTTGGCAAATGTTTAAGTGCAACATGTTTGCAGGATACACACAGGCAGGAAACAAAGCGGAACTTTTGTCACAAAAGGCAGGAAGGAGAGATTAAATGCGAACATAATTACAAGTCAAATAAAAAAAATCGTGGTAGCGAGAGAGCAAATACTTCTCATGGAGCTGTAAAAAGCAAAAGGAGAATCATGACTGGTTGCTGCTCTGTTGAAAAGAGCATGTCAAACTCGGTGGAAGCAAATTCCAGATTAAGTGGGAGGAGAACATGTCAGGAGCATGGGTGTGGAAGATGGCATAGTCAGATGCGATGGAAATAGGAATGGGCAGAATGGAACAGAGTGCTCATGGTAAACAAGGTGAAAGGCATTTAACCACACATTAAGTTAGCCCTGCGAATCTCCGAGCTTATCATGAATATTGAACGATAGCTTATCGAAAAAAATGGGAAACTATTGAGATAGAGAAGTGAAGGAGGGAAAGGGAACAGTCAGAGGGGAGGGGAAGAAATTGGAATCAAAACAATTACATTTTCTAGTCTGGGGCGAGGAGGTAGTAACAGCACTGACACAGTCAAGAGTGTACCAGAAAGAGAACCAAGAAAAAGACCAGAGTAGCACGGGAACAAGAAAAACGTTCCACCTATGCCACAAAAAGGCAGAAATCACTAAGACCAAGAGAAATAGCAGCCCTCGTGGCAGTATTTATTTGGAGAAAGTGATATGGTCAAAGGAGATGCTTAATTTGAGAACACACTCACAGAATCACAGAACGGTCAGAATCTCTGAACTGTTATGGTTTAGGAAGCTATTCCCAAATGTGCCTGGCTATCTGAACACTGACTCAGAAACAATGTGCGAGGTTACAGGAAAAAGGCAAAAGATTGGCAATGCCTCAATTGAACCTGCTTCCATCCCATTTCCAAGCAGTCCAATCCATATCCTAACTATTACTGTGAGGAAAAAAAAGTTTGAGTTCTCAATCTACTTATGAGTGGAAACAGTTTCCATTAACTACTGACCATGACATTGAAAACCTCTATCAAATTGAAGTTCAGCCTGCCTGGAGGAGGTAGTTAGTGGATAGTGACTGTTTGGAGCTCTGTTCAAGGTAGAAGGAGGGTCATCACGTCTGCCTGGTGTGGGATGGACGGGCCAGTCATTCGTATAGAAAAGACAATGATTAGGGCCAGTAAACATTTGAAAGTGGTAAGGTCAGAGTCTCTGAAATGCAGGCAGGAAGAGAAAAAAATGTTAATGTAGGACAAAATCAGGTTCATTAGGCTGAAGTGCTGGATCTGTTAGAGTAGTTGAGTTAGTGAATCATGAAGAGGAAGCAGAAGAGAGATATTTGGGTTGAGGAATTACAAGATTGGATGTCATAAAGGAGAATCTCTGGGAGGCATCAGTGACATTTGGAAAGTGACAGTTTCATGTTCATCAGTTGATGAATTTGAAGCTTGTTTCTAAACTCAGGACAGAGAGGTCATAAGTATGTTAACAAAGAGCCCCGTCTTATTATAAAACGCAATGTTTCCTAATAACAAGTCAATGCCACAGGAGATCTATTTCACAAAAAGATTAGCATTGGAATATCTGAAGAGATACATGTGGAGAACAGTGAATTATGATTAATCTCCAGTTAACCAATTTCAAAGTGCTATTCAAAATATGAAAATTATAAAAGTTAACTCTAATATAAAATGGTAAAACTAAAATCTTTCAAATTTTCATTTAAACTTGTTAAAATTAGTTCATTTTGAACATAGCTTGTTTTAAGGTAAAGTCTTCCCTCCAAAAAAAAATATGTGGGCACAATCAGAACATCTAGAAATTACCTGTTTCACAGCCATTAATGTTCCTGTTCCCACATCTTGTGCCTGATAACATGAAGAAAACGCCCCAAGGCCTATTTGTTGACCTTTGAACCATTCTACACTCTCTCTGTAAGCAAGCTTTGCTTTGGTATGTCCAGGTAGAGTTTCTGGTGTCTGCAAGTGAAACCATTATAAATATACAACACTTTGGTACATGATTTGTAAGGTGGCATAATCTAAGTTTTATACATTTCAAAAACACCTTTGTAATGTCTACAATCATATTGATAATCATGGAAGAAAGCCAAATGCAATATTCAACATTCTCCATGAGGAAAAAAGTTTTGAACATTTACTTCGTCACATTTTTGAATACAAAGTACAATTCAGCAGTAAAGTTGAGTAATAAGAACAGTTTAAGCTTTGATAGAAGTCTATATTAGAGATTTAGTTTAGATACTTTCAATCAATTGTTCAAACATGCTGTTCTGACACATCATTTTAGCAGGTGGCACTTGAACATGGATCTTTTGGCCCAGACGTAGGGCCATACTACTACACCATAGAGTCCTCCAAAAAGAAATCTATTTCACAATTACAGTATGCGGGTCAGATTAAAATGTATGTATAATAGTATTTCTTACTACTGTAGGCAAGTATTTTCAATGTTGAATGTTAACACACAAGACAGAGTTAACAGTTTATGGGCAAGAGTACATTTCATTTTGTTTGCACTATATAGCCATTGGTTTCTTTAGTAACTTCATCTTGGTTGTGTTTTTTAAAAAATGTCAGCTTTGCCTTCCTGCAATAGTGACATTTTAAATGCCCAAAGTAATAGTTTAGTTTAAATGAATAAACTCACAATAACAAATTAAATTCAAATAATGATTCATCCTTCGCATATTTTAATGCTGTCTTTCAGTTGTTTACATGCAAATCTCACCACTTTCCAAATATTTGGGCTTGGGCATGATATTTCTACTCTCAGCTGAACTCTGAGCATCAAACATCTTGTATTCAGTTTCCCATTATGAATCAAGTCAGCTGTATTGTTAGCTTTACTTTCTACTACTTTCTGTCTAGAAGTTTTTCTTCAAATAATTTTGAAGAACAAGAACAAATTTCAAATGCTTTACTGAGGCAAAATAGATATCTAGAGTTGTACGAGAACAAGGAAAAAGCGAAAGTGTTTCAATACAAACCTGTAATAGATTTTCTTTTGCATTCTATAAACTTTAAAAACATTAAACTGAAGTGTAGGAGACAGGCAGAAGTATTTAGATAGAAAATTATGGATCGTGAGCCTAAGGCAGCTAATCCTGTAGTCATGAATGACAGGACTAAAGGACCGTTGGAAAACCCAAGAGAAAAAGACAATAAAGTTGCAAGAGGAAAGGTTATTGTACAAGAGACAGAGAGGAATACAACTGTAATAGGTTATAACAGTGGGATGAGATTTTTTAATTTTGAAGCATTGGGTCAGAGTATGTAGTGGGTAATGAATAGAGTAGGTAGGATATAGGTTCCAAGTCTTGAATGAATTGAATTTTACTGACATTGGAGACAAACAGCTGGCTGAAAGAACAATGATGATGTCAAGTCTGAAAATGACAAAGGTAAGGACAAGAGCTTCAGTAAAAGGGCTGAAATTGGGGAGCTGAAGGAGGAGCAGTGGGAAACAAATTAAGTGCTGGCAAAAGTGGAAGTAATAGGTAATTATTGTAGAACACAGAACAACACATCACGGGAACAAGCCCTTCAACCCACCATGTCTGCGCCGATCACAATGCTATTCTAAACTGGGGCACTCTGCCTGCATATGATCTTTATTCCCAGCCTGGTCATTTCTGTCCAAATGCCTGTTTCTATCACCTCCCCTGGCAGCGCATTCCAGACACCAACTACCCTGTGTGTAACAAAACTTTCCCCCTCTCACCTCAAACCTATGCCCCCTAGTAGTTGAGATCTCCATCCTGGGAGAAAAAGAGATTTCAACTATCCACTCTATCCAGGACTCATTTTTATATAATTCTAGGCTTTCAGGGAGAAGTATCAATAGATGCTCTCAAGGAGATTAGATTTGTGTATAGACCTAAAATAATATAGCATTTAAAAATACATGATCTATCAAGTACAATCAGCATGGTTACATGAAGGGATGTACCTGTTAAGTTTGTTGAGTTCTTTGAAGAGGTAATATGCAGAATAAATAAGAGAGATATGATAGGTTTGGTTTCTAAAAAGCATTTGATTAGGTACCACACATTAAGCTACATAATAATAGCCCATGATCTTGGGGGGTAGTATATTAGTGTGGATAAAGGATTGACTAACTAATAGAAGGCAGTTGGTATAAGGGGGTAGTTGCCAGATGGCAACCTGTAACTAGTGAATGCCACAGGGATTAGTGCTGGGCCCACAATTATTTAAAAGTATTAATGACTTTGACAATGAAAGTGAATGTACTATTGCCAAGTTGGTGGATGATAAAATGGTGGAGCACACTCAATGGGTTGAATGGTCTACTTCTGCTCCCTTGTTTTTTGATCTAACTTTAATACAAAATCCATTCGGTAGATTCAGGAGACCCGTATTTAACAATGCATTATAATTACTCATATACTTAAATGTTTATTTATTTTATAATCAATAATAATTTCCAACTTCTCTCCCCACTGGCACATTTCCATGCAATCAGAAGGTGTAGCACTTGCACATCCTCCATCCTCATTGTCCAAGGTCCAAATCTATCCGGGTGAAGCAGCAATTTACTTATAGTTCTTTCAATCTAGTCTAATACATTCACTGCTTACAATGCAAATCTCCCCTACAATGGTCAATCACTTTGTGGAACACCTCCATTGTGTACACAAGAATAATCCTAACTTTCCAGTTGCTTATCACATCTTGCTCTTCTGCTAATATTTCTGTCCTAGGTGTGCCATAGTGCTCCAGCAGAGCCCAGTGCAAGCTAGGGGAATAGTGCCTCATTTTCTGTTTAGACACTTTACAGCCTTCAAGACTCAATATTGATTTCAACAACTTCAGAGCGTGAACTCTGTCATCCACTGATTATCTGGTGAGGTTCTCCAGTGCTGATTTTACTTTGCATGTTCTCACACCTCATTTGTAAAACATCATTTTTTTCCATCCAGAGACAGCAAGAATTCAGATGCTGGAGTCAGAGATAACACAGTATGGAGCTGGAAGAACGCAGCAGGCCAAGCAGCATCAGAGGAACAGGCAAGTTGACGTTTCGGGTTGGGATCCTTCTTTAGAAATGGGGAGGGGGAAGGAAGCTCAGAAATAAAAAGAGAGAGAGGAGTGGGACTGGGGATTGGTCAATGGGATGGGAAGGGCAGACAGGTGGGAAAGAAGATGGACAGGTCGTGTCAGGTCAAGGAGGTGGGGATGAGAGGGAGGGTTGGACATGGGATGATGCCGGGGATGGGGAGATCTTAATACTGGTGAATTCCATGTTTAGGCCATCGGGCCCTTGGCTCCCGGGGTGGAACATCAGGTGCCGCTTCTTTAGTTTGTAGGTGGTGTCACTGTGACACTGGAGGAGGGCCAGGATGGACATGTCACCCAGGGAGTGGGAGCAGGAGTCAAAATGGTTGGCGACCGGAAGGTGTTGCTGTTTGTTGCCAATACACTTTGATGATCAATTATACAAATATTAACATTTTGTAATCATTTGTGGGGGGAAAAAAAACAGCAAACAGGACATCATTCTCCAATTAGCTGAAAATAGCAAACCACTCAGAGGAGTTTTATTTTAGCATCTCAAAAGATGCAGTTTATGTGGGCTCATCTGTCCTGCTGCTCCACTTGTTTACTTTAAAGATTTTAGGCTATCAATCTTAATCTCGATGAGCAAATCTGTGCTTCCTGAGAGCTCACTAAGTATTTCATAATAAAGTCACTTTCAAAAAGTTGTTGGTCAGTACTGAGAGTCAATTCTGTCTGTATTCTTGAGCAATAACAAAACTATTTAATTTTCCTAGTTAACCAAGATTTCATATGCACCAACGCAAAATTAGAATTCGTTGCTTAATTTCTTTGTGAAATTTGACAAAAGATTGATTAATTTTCTCAATTAGAATGGTGCATACACACCATACAAATAATATAGTCATAATCAACAAGTTTCACAAGACAAAAATGAAACTGTGCAAGGTAAACTTAAAAAGTTCCAGATTTTGTGAATTAAATGTAATTGCCCATCAGCTGCCATGGTGGACTTGGAGAGATTGTGTAACCGGCCTTTTATTACGTTAAAAAATAGAAACTTTCCAAATGGATTTTAACATTAGATGCCACCCATCTTTTCATTTTGCAAAGACTGCAAAGACATTAGTACACAAATATACGAGTTCTTCAGACAAGGATGGGAATTAGAAAGATCTCTTTGGGGGAATGAAACACACTTACATCCAACTGAATGAGAATGACATCCTCTCCATTCTGAACTTGCAGCTGAGGAATAGCAGGGAGCGCATCCTGGGATGCTGACATAGCTAAGGCAACAGCCAATGCCTCCTCCTCCTCTGCTTCCATTTTCTCTTTGCACTTCTGATTCTGATTAACATCATCATTGTAGGTACAGTCAGTCTCTGTCCTCTCAGGAGAGAGCACAGCAACTTCAGATTTAAATGTAACAGTACTATCACATGTAGGCATTGATGCTTCAAGCAGATCTTCCATACTAGAGTTCAGTTCTGTTGAAGTATCGAGGCGACAAGTATCCTCCACAGGAGTAAATACAGTTTCATCACTTGGAATAACTGGGTTGCTACTACAGTGGTCACTAAGCTCAAGATCTTTCAGTTCAAGCATCATACAGCTTCTGCTCAAGTCACCTGAAAATTTCTCTATTTCATTTAGGCATGGCCGCGATGGTTTTGGTCTGTGGATCTGACAGGATGCAGGAGGCCGTGCCTGGGTAAAAACTGGAGACAGCTTTTCAGTCTCTTTACCTCCAGTGACATCTTTAGGACAGTTGTTTTGAATCTGAAGAGAAAACTTTCGCTGCACTTTTGGGGAAGACAATGCAAATTTGCTAGGAACAAAACCCTGAGGTCGTAGTTTGGAACCATCAATAGCCGTTTGTCCAGCTAAAGGATTTGATGAAGAAGACGATGAGGACAAAGATGAGGGTGATGACGGGGAAGGCAAAAATGGGAAGGAAAGCTGGGAATGATTTAATGGTGTCACTGATGAACATGAACTGATACACTGACTCAGTGGCCTGGGACGTACTTGAATGGCTGTCTTTGGTTGTTCACAGGGCACTGCAGTCACAAGTCTTGTAGAAGAAATATCTTGCACTGTCTCTCCCATTTCATTTGCTCCAACACCAGATTTAGGATCATGATCAGGACTAAACACACTTTTTCTTGCTTTTCCAGATAACTTCACAGTGTTCACCGGGGAGTTGTTTTCTGTAGTATATGGTGAATTATGCGGAGCTGAAGGCTCTATGAAATGATCATGTCTTCCATCCACAGTTTGTTCATCCTCTATACCTGATTGAATGGCATCAAGAATGTCCATTTCCTCTGCTATAGCTATCAAGCGCCGCCGCATACGCGTGTAATGGGTTGAGCTGGTTACACTCAGCATGTGTATAAGTTTCACAAAAACACGAGGAACTCTTGCAACCATCCGGGCAGCACTGAGGAAGACTCTTCGGGACATTTTACCAACCATTGAATGGGAGTTGTCAATAGACTGCAGTGCAAAATTCAAAAGTGACAGTAGCTTCTTGTATCTAGAAAATAAAGCAGAACATCATAAGAATAGTCTTTACAACATATCTGAGCTAAACGTGGAGAGCTCCTTGTACATAATATTTTAAATACGCAATGTTCCAACAGTAAAAATGGCTTCTCTGCATTAGTAATTGAGTACTGTAATAAAAGCTTTCAGAGTAAGATCCACTTGGAAGGCATTTATTTTAGGATGGGAACAGTTAAATCTATCGGTTTTTCTAATTACTTTAGAATGGCTAGCGCAGGTAATCTCAAATTAAGGAGAACTTTTGGGCCTTACCAAGAATTTTTAAAATTGTTGCATAACCCCTTCCTCAGTGCTCAGAATGATCCCAATTTCATACAAAAATACCTCCACTCCTCTTGTGACCTGATTCTACCAAGCAACCTCCAACAGCACGTAAAGTGATATTGTTTCTCCTTCAAGTAATTTCTGGAGCCATCCATGCTACACAACCGACTTGAACAGTGGTTTGCAGACACTCTAATCTTGAACTTTGATAATTAAACCATTCTGCCTTACACACAATTCAAAGTGCCCCATCCTCTTCTTTCAAGAGGTTGTCGCACAATATTTCTACTGGATGTGACTTTCAAATATCTACTCATTCCAATCTCCATTGATCCCCGAATCTAATGGGCAATCACTGCTCTTTTCCAAAGCTCCTAATGCAGCTACATGTCCCAGGACCTGCCCTGCCCACATGGACAGCAGCTCTCATCAAGAGACCCCTTCATCTTTTCCCCTACTCTTTTAGTATTTTCTCTTTTTCAAGTACACCACTTTGTTCCACATTAAAATCCTCATTAACCACTACATTAATTGGTAACGTGTTGCTCAGAGATAGCCTGCTTTCTTTGACATCTAATCAGTGGTTTTTGCTCCACAGCTCAGCTCCCTTTTCATCCCTTGTTAAATCTCTCAGTACATATAAATCTGTCACAGTTATGGCCACTCCCTTGACTTCTTCACTCATGTTCTGTGCTGTTTTTTTTTAAAAACGTACTTGATTACTGATGAGGCCAGTCATCATCCCTTTTCTAAATTGATTCTCTGTACATCTTTCCAGATCCAAAGAACTTCTCTTCTTTACCCTAGTCTCGGACTCTGGACTTTCTAACTTATTCCAGTTCAGACAAAAAGATCACAAATGTGAAATGTTAACTGGCTCACTCCAAGTGCTACCTGACACTGCCTAACCCCGAGTATTTCCAACATTTCTACATTTATTCCATCTCCAACCATTCCCCTCAACATTCATAAGAACACAAGAACCAGGAGCAGGAGTAGGCCATTTGGCCCTTTGAGCCTGCTCTGCCATTCAATAAGATCATGGCTGATCTTTTTGTGGCCTCAGCTCCACTTACCCACCCTCTCACCATAACCCTTAATTCCTTTACTAATCAAAACATTATCTTAGCTTTAAAAGCATTCAATGAGGAAGCCTCAACTACTTCACTGGGCAGAGAACTCCATTGATTCACAACCCTTTAGGTGAAGTTCCTCCTCAATTCAGTCCTAAATCTGGTACCCCTAATTTTGAGGCTATGCCCTCTTATTCTAGTTTCAACCACCAGTGGAAACAACCTCCCTGCTTCTAGCTTATCCATTCCCTTCATAATTTTATATGTTTCTATAAGATCCCCCCCCCATTCTTCTAAATTCCAATGAATATAATCCCATATTCCATATTCATCAAAACCATTTTCATTTACATCTGCTTTTGGGAGGAAAATAAATTCAAGTAATTTATAATCACACATTCCAACATTTGGCTCTTCGTTCTCAATAACTTTGTAGCTGTAGGCTGGCCCAATCACTCCCTGAAGTATACTTTCCACATCCTTTCCATAGGAAGGATGTGGAAACATTGGAAAGGGTGCAGAGGAGATTTACCAGGATGTTGCCTGGTATGGATGGAAGGTCTTATGAGGAAAGGCTGAGGGACTTGAGGTTGTTTTCGTTAGAGAGAAGAAGGTTAAGAGGTGACTTAATAGAGACATACAAGATGATTAGATAGGGTGGACAGTGAGAGCCTTTTTCCTCGGATGGTGATGGCTAACACGAGGGGACATAGCTTTAAATTGAGGGGTGATGGATATAGGACAGATGTCAGAGGTAGGTTCTTTACTCAGAGAGTAGTAAGGGCGTGGAATGCCCTGCCTGCAACAGTAGTAGACTCGCCAACTTTAAGGGCATTTAAATGGTCATTGGATAAACATATGGATGATAATGGAATAGTATAGGTTAGATGGGCTTCAGATTGGTTTCACAGGTCGGTGCAACATCGAGGGCCGAAGGGCCTGTACTGCGCTGTAATGTTCAATGTTCTATGTTCTATATCCTTGTCCAGGCCAAAATCAATCCCTTGCCCCAATTTTGATCACATCCAAGAACATCCGTGGGAATGGGGCAAAGACTTGAGTCCATCTACACACAATTGATTTAGTCATCCATTGCCAGATATGGCTGGACCACATTAATTTTTAGGAAGCTTCACCCTCCTTTGATGTCCAAGAGGATCAGGCAGTATGGAATGACATTAGTAAACAAGGTCCCAGTACCTTTTCTTCCCACTATTGCACAGCTCCTTAACCCAGTGTCAGTTTGCTCTACTATTCTCTACAAGTTAGAAAACCTCAAATCTCTCTTCCCACAAGACCTCCTATTCAACTCCTATGTTCATTAATGCCGCGTCTCCCCAAATGCCATCCAACTTGTCCCCCACCACCCTTGCTAGATCCACGTCATTCAGTTCTCTCCATTCACTCCCCTGTTCCCAGCTTTACTGAGCAGGCCCATCTCGTTTCATTTAAATGAACATACATGGATGCCGGGAGAAGCGGCTTCCAGTCTTACCTAGCAATGGCCGCCAGTTCCTAGAGTCTTTCTACTTTAAGTACACTAAAATCCAGGCCAACATCTCTTTACCCACCACTCCCTCCCCACCATGGGCCCTGACTCATCTATCTTGCAACTGTTAGAATCCCTACAAAACAAGTTCCCACCATAATGTGCTAATACAGTCATAGTTAATGAATAACATTCACTAACTTTGACTGAGGTGTTATGATTTCTCCCCGTGCTGACCCTGAATGACATCATCTAGAGATGGAATCATATTCCACTTGGTATACCAATGACAACCTCCACTTCTCTCTGCTGCACGACTGCTCATTAAACACTCAGTCTTGGATGAATCAGTTTCATCAAGCTAAACAATGGAAACACCAAAGCCATCAGCTTCATGCTCAGTCTCTTCATCCTGTCTACTGCTTGCAAACATTGTGTACACCTAACCTCAAGTTAAACTCCCAACCAAACATCACGATGTTTATCTACTGCTCCTTCAGTACTATCATCTGCCTCTGCCTTACTTCAACTTGTCTGATGCTGAAACCATAATTTGGGTCACTTTTAGATGAGAGCGTTCCTGTGCTCTGCTTACCGGCCTCTCATATCTCAAATCCCAACTCATCGAAAACACTGATACTGGAATCCTATCCTGCACTAATTCATTCATCAATTCTGATCTTCACAAACTTACATGGACTCCCAGTGCACCTGTGCTTCAAATTTGAAATTCTTACCATGTATCTTCAAAATCACTCCACAGGCTCACACTTCTAGTATTCTCTAATGCTGCTCCCCAATAAAGTTTTGGGTTTCTCAGATTCTGGCTTCATGCATTTCCAACTACCCACCCCCAAATCCGACCATTACACTGCCACCCACCTAGACCCCAAACTTCGGAATTTTCTTTCATTCCTAATATTTCTCCATTTCTCTTCCTTAAACGCCACCTCTTTACTTGACCGTTGTCTCATCCTCCTAATCACTCCAACTTCACATTCGTTTTTCTACTATACCTCTGAATCACACTGGAATAATTTTCCAAAGTAAAAGATTCCAACAAGAATCCAAAGTTGTTGTACAATAAAGTTGGATTTTTAAATAGCAGCCAATACTCCCTTACTACAACCTCTACGACTATCACAGTTCAAGGATCTGCCACGTTTGTATCCTCTGACCTTGAAAAGTAGGGTCCCTGCATAATGCACTTCAAAGTCAAATTGCAGGACGTTGGCATTTCAACCACAGTAAACGCTATGCAATGTTTGGTGGCAATTTTTTACAAACTCGCATTTACCTTTCTATGTTACACTACAGCATTTCAATGTTGCTAGGACTTCGTTCAACATGTACTATAGAGAGAAACTTCTACTAATTCTTTGGTATTATTGCCAATTCATCCACTTCTTTGGCACACTTGCATTTCATGAGAATCAAGACTTTACTTAAAGCTGTAACTTTCCAGCTAGATTAATAAGCCAACTGGTGCAATGGATAACTTAAACTATGCTATTCTCATCAAACCAAACGCCAATAAATCAAAATAGGATTCTACAAATTAATATTTGTAGAAGTTTATTAATGGCAGCGCGTGTGCATTTGTGAAACTAATTTATCACATTGGAGAGTAGTTATCAGCTGCCAGAAACTTGTTAAAAAGCTCAAGCCTCCAATTAAATACAAAATGTCAATATACCCAACATGACTCTTCCCTTATAACTTGTGGACCTTATAACTTGTTGAAATTCATTATTGTGAACTAATATTTGGCTAACAGGAATGTCCGAGGTTTTGCAACAGGGTAGCTACTTGTAATTCCTCAGAATTATCAATGTTTACAGTTACCCTTAAATCAGCAAAGTTCATGCATAATACTACCGAAAATTACCTCCCTAGCGATGAACTCAAAACTTATATGCATATAAAAAAATAAAAGTATGATATTGAAAAATATTGCACTTGTTATAGCCTGTGTTGCTTAGTTTAGTAGAATCTATGGGCAGCTGTGGGCAACTTTTTTTTAAGATCCAAGATGGCAACCAAGTAGGGCTCCTGAGCTAGATCTCACCTACTCTGTCCATTTCAGTTTCTTTCCCTCTCTTTGTGTTTTTTGTTCTTCTTTCCTCTTAACTCCCAACCTCAGGCAGCAATGGCAACGTCCAAGATGAAGAGGCTCAGCCCTAAGTCGTGGCAGTGAGGCCCAGCTCCGAGTGGTGGCCAGCACAGACTCATCTGCTCCGTCTTCTCTGCTTGGAGAGACTATAATTCTGAACTTCACGTTTCTTTATTCTTATAGTTTATACTTAAGATTTTGTACCTAGATATCTTTTGTACCTAAAATGGCGCTGTAAGCAGCGATTTTGTAAACTTTTCCCTCGTGAGTACATGTGACAATAAGCCTAATTCTAATTCCAAAACTTGAATATCTTAAAATTATTAGACCAAACTGTGAAATATATAAATGATAAACTGCCTATACAACTTGGCAGCAATGAGGAAGAAATACCTTTACCTTTCTAGCACAAGTTCTGTTTCAACAACTGGGTCCTCACTATTAGAAACAATGTGAGGGTAGAATTCAGCTGGAAATTCCAGTAAAAGTCTATCGATGAGACACAGACGACCAAGCAAAGCCTGCCAATTAGTTGATTCTGTTGAGGTACCCAGTATACAGTTTAAGACATAGTCAATACCTCCAACTCCAATGGATGCTACAGGGAGAAAAGAAAAAACATATTATATTTAGGATTGAATTTATAGCAGAATATTTACTTACTATTATCTTCCACATCTAGAAAGCATATTACAAATCAGTACAATTAATAACTATGAATAGAGAAAATACCACCACAAAGCAACACTGACTACAGCAGCATGTAAAATATCAGTTTTCACACTCATCTCTCCATTACATTCACTGTTTAGCAACAGACAACTCCATCTCTTGAGCTTGTGCTAACATTCAAGTGTGACCATAGATGACCTACACTTCCCTTCTATTTACTGGTCTTTAATCCATTTCACTTGATACTATACCTAATAATATAATGTGATTGCAGTCTCAAAACTTTTAACTGACTCCCATCTTCTTCTGGGGGCAAAGAGAGCTCTAGATTTCCAATGTGAGTAAGTACTTCTTAACTTAATTCCTAAATGATCCAATTCTAATTTTAATATTGCGTCCCTCACTCTAGATTTTCCACACCAGAAAACAAACCATCTATCTTTTCAAATGCCTCTGAGTTTAAACACCTCAATTAAGTCACCATTCACTCCTCTAAATTGAATGAGAGTAAAAAACATTATAATATACCTGTCCTCATAACGCTTGAAGTCACAGTTTATTCCAATTAATATTTACTCCACCAAGGCTTATACTTTGGAGGCAGACTGTACGACAGAAGCATCACTTGGCATTCCAATAATAAAAGTAAAATGCAATTCACCTCTGGATTGCTTTGTTTTCATCTTTGCAAACATGGATATCAAAATCACATTTTAATGCCATGCTTGTTAATTGTCTGCCATTAGGAAAAAAAATCCAATTTATCTCCTTGGACAAAAGAACTCCATTTGCCACAGTCTTGCCCAATCATTTAACTTCTGTCCTTTTATAATTTCACTGCTGCCTACACAAATCACTATGACTCCTAACCGATCATCACTTCCAATATAACTGCAGACCTCTGGTGAAAACATCACATCATGCCAATCAGGGTACATTACCATTATTCCTATTGTTTTCTACCTTCCAACAAATGGTTAAGCCAGGACACAAAAATGCATTCAAAACTATGGCCTTTAGTTTTCATAAAAAATTTCTTATGCAGACCTTGTCAGAGTGAAGGTTCATTTGGACAATATTCCAACATTTCCCTACCACCAGGTTGATTTAATTTTCCGAAGATCTCACCAGATTCTGATATGATCTATCCATCACAAAACCAAACCTATGTTTTTTCCTGACAATTCCAAATGTTCAGTCATTCAGTTCCTGATGATAGTTTACCACTAGCTATGGAGGCGCTATTGGAATCTGAGGTCTGCAGTTTCCAGGCAACTCCTTTCTCATATAATAGTGACATTTCCATATCTAGCGTGTTTGGGATGACAGATGTGTTGGTCATAATTTTCTCAAATATTTTAGATGTGGGAATGTCACCATAATAGGATAAAGGAGTTGCCAGGAAGTTGCAGACCTCAGATGGCAGCTTCCTTCCCTAAAAGGGCAATGAACAAAATGTATCTAACAGCCAAGACAGACAGTATGAATGAAATGGATTTTCTTAACAAGACACTTACATAAAAGATGCAGCACAAAATACACAAGTAAATTTTAACACCAACTGTTTCTTGCCTGATTTAAGAATTTCTCTGCTCACAGCAAGCTCTCCTGACTGGCCTTTGCACAATTCCAACAGTGTAGAAACAGAAAGTTGGCTTGTACGACTGAAAATAAGATGCATAAAAGGATAATGAGGTTGTGTGCACAATGTTTCTTTTCTACCTTAGGTTATCACATTACTATTTAATACTTGCACAGGTTGCATGAAAAGCACCTTGGAACATTTCAGTGCTTTAGAAAAAGAGAAAAACATTGAGCTCCTGCCAAGCAACAAGCTGTCCCATGACAGAAAAGTATAGAGAGAGAGAGAACCATCCAGAAGGATAGGAAGTGTGCAGATTTCTTTCAGAGGGGGAAGCAGGTTATTTACAGGAAAAAGGTCTGTAGGTACAGCAGTGCAGTTTAGCAGTCTCCAAATTAGTCAGGGCAGATTAAAAGTCACCTCGAATGGTCTAGACATTAATAAGAAAAAAGCTCCAGAACAAGAAGGCTTTAATGTTGTAAAATATCTTCCTCTATGACAAGACTGTTGAACGCACAAGTTTAAGGAATACATTTTTAGGGGTAAGTCAGCTGTTAGGTTGCACAAACAGACATTAACTAAAAAGAACAACATCAAGTAAATGCAGAAGTTTGCTGGAAAGAAAGCAGGTACAGTATGCCAACTGAACAGGAGCTTTAAAACGGAAGGTGAGCCTTCAGTAAGGTTTGATCATCTCCACTCCTCTTACACGCCAGCTCCCCAAAGCCCTCAACTCAACATTTCAAAAATCTATTTACATCTTTGAATACTGAAACATACTTTGGTGACCCAGCCTATACAACTTTGTGGTACAGAATTCCAGATATTCACTATCCTCAGTGAAGAGATTTTTCAGTTTTAAATAAGGTACTATTCTGTGATTACGTTACCTATTTTGAGATTTTCCCACTAGTGGAAACATCAAAAACAGAAGACCAAAAGACATAGGAGTAGAATTAGGCTATTTAGCCTAGAGTCTGCTCTGTCATTCAATCATGGCTGATATGTTTCTCAAACCTATTCTCCCGCCTTCTCCCCATAACTCTTGATCCCCTTACTAATCAACAACATATTTATCGCTGTCTTAAATATGCTCAATGACTTGGCCCACACAGCCCTGTGCGGCATCAAAGTTCCACACATCAATCATTCTATGGCTTAAGAAATACATCCTCATCTCAGTTCTAAAGGGTCTTCCCTTCACTCCGAGGCTGTGCCCGTGGGTCTTAGTTGAACCATCATCTCCACTCCACAGTATCCTGTCAATTTTGATTAGATTCCAACCCCAACTTCATCCTTCTAAACTTCAAGTACAAACCCAGAGTCCTCAACTGCTCTTCATATGTCAAGGCACTTCATCCCTAGGATCACTCTTGTAAATCTCTGCTGGACCCCCTCCAAGGCCAGTGCATACTTGCTTAGATATGGGGCTCAAAACTATTCACATTATTACAAATGTAGTCTGACCAGAGTCAGGACTCAGCAGTACCTCTCTGTCCTCTTGAAATTAATGCTAACAATGCCTTTGCCTTCCTAACTGCCAACTTAGAAGCATTGTTAAGCTTATGATAGTCCTGAACTGAGACTCCCAAAACCCTTTGTACTTCAGATTTCCAAAGCCCTTCCCCATTTAGAAAATACTCTATGCCTCTATTCTTCCTATCAAAGTGCATAACCTCATTCTCTCCCACACAGTACTCCATATTCCACTTTTGCCCCATCTCCTGGCTTGTCCAAGTCCTTCTGCAGCCTCCCCATTTCCACAACACTACCTGTCCCTCCACCTAACCTTGTGTCATCTGCAAACTTAGCAACAATGCCCTCAGTTCCTTCATCCAAATCGTTAACGTATAACAGAAATAGTTGTGGTCCCAACATTGACCCATATGGAGCACGACTGGTCACTGGCTACCATCCTGAAAAAGACCGTTTCATCCCCAGTCTCTGACTTCTGCCAATCAGCCAATCCTCTATCCATGCCAGTTCCTTGCCCCTAATATCATGGACTCTACTCTTATTAAGCAGCCTTCTTGTCAAAGGCCTTCTGGAAATCCAGAGAGATCATGTCCATTTGTTCCCTTTTGTCTAACTTGCTCATTACCTCCTTAAATAATTCAAACAGATTTGTCAGGCATGACCGGCCCTTGACGAAATCATGCTGACCACGTTATCATGCACTTCCAAGTACTCTACAATCTCATGTTTAATAATGGACTCTAAGAACCTACTAGGGACAGAAGTCAGGCTAACTGGCCTATAGTTTACTGCTTTTTACCTCCCTGCTTTCTTAAACAGGTGTGTTACATTAGCCATTTCCCAGTCCTTCGGGACCTTCCTCGACTCCAGCGATTCCTGAAAAATCACCGGCAATGCCTCCACAATCTCCTCAGCTATCTCCTTCATAACTCTGGGATGTAGTCCATCTGGTCTGGGTGATTTATCTGCCTCCAGATCTTTCAACTCCTTCCAGCACCTTCTCCTCAGTGATGGCCTTAGCTCACACCTCTGTCCCCTGACTCTCCTGAAGTTCTGGTATGCTGCTGGTGTCTTCTGCTGTGAAAACTGATGCAAAGTATCTATTCAGGTCCTCTACTATTTCTTTGATCCCCATTAATTCTTCTCCAACGTCATTTCCTAGTGCTCCAATGTCAACTCTGGCCTCTTTTTTACCTTTTCGTTATTTGAGAATACTCTTGCAATCTTCTTTCTTACTAGCTAGCTTAGCCTCGCCTCGTATTTCATCTTCTACCCCCTTATTGCCTTTTCAGCTAACCTCTGCTGGTTTTTAAAAAAGGTTTCCAAATCCTTTCACTTCCCACTAATCTTCACCACATTGTATGATTTTTCTTTTGCTTTTGTGCTGTCCCTGACTTCCCTTGTCAGCTATGGCTGCCTCGTCCTACTCTTAGGAAGTTTCTTCTTCGCTTCTCGAATTACCCCAGAAACTCCTGCCATTGCTGGTCCATCATCTTCCCTGCTAGACGCCCCTTCTAATCAACTTTGACCAGCTCCTCCCTCATGTCTTTGCAGTTACCTTTACTCAATTGTAATACAGTTAAATCTGATTCCAGTTTCACCTTAAGTTCCGTAATCAACTCATTACACATCACCAAATCCACAATCGTCTACTCCCTAGCAGGCTCTACCACAAGTTGCTGCAAAAAGAAAAATCTCAGGCATTATGAATTTTTTTGAGATCAACTGCTAAACTGATTAGCCAAGTTCACATGCATATTGAAGTCCCCCATGATTATTGTAATAGTGCCTTGCTTACGTATTTGTTCTATCTCCAGATTCATTTTCTTCCACACACCCTGACTACTGCCAGGAGGGCTATACATAGCTCCCATGCAGTATTCTTCCTTTGCACTTCCTCAATTCATTCCCAGACCTGATCCCCTTGCAGCTACATCTCTGATACCCATATAACACCCATGAATTTCAATCTGCACTACAAGTTCACTTACGTTGCTTTGTATACCATGTACTTAAGTACAACACCCTAAGTCCTTCTTTGATTGCCCCCCTCTCTGCTAGGTATGAAGTTAGTATGGAAAGGGTCATGAATCTCTCTGCCCTATCACTTGTTCTGGAAGCTTTAATAACCTCTGCTGAGCCCTTCACATGCCAACTTTTTCCATAACTTTTCATGCAACTGACCTCACCTACACAAATTTTATTTACAGCCCCACTCACAACCCTAGTTATGTTTTTTGCCAGGACCTTGGTCCCAGAGTGATTCAGGTGGAGCCCATCCCATCTCTTTCCTACTACTGATGCCAATGTCCCATGAATTCAAATCTTTTTCTTCCACAACAATCTTTGAACCCTGTTTACTTTTTTAATTTCGTTGACCCTGTTCCTGTTTACTTGTGGCTCAGGTAATAATCCAAAGATTATTGACTGGAAGTCTGCAGAGATATAGATAGGTTAGGTGAGTAGGCAAGGGTCTGACTGGGAGGTCATTCATTTTGGTAGGAATAACTGCAAAAATGGATTATTTAAGTGGTCAAAAATTGCAGCATCCTGCTGTGCAGAGAAAACTGGGCATCTTTGTGCATGAATCACAAAGTTTGTTTGCAGGTAATTAAGACAGGAAATGGAATATTGTTCATCATTGTTAGAGGGATGGTTTTTTAAAAAAAAAAAGTTTATGCTGCAGCTGTATAGGGTGTTGGACAGGCCACGTCTGGAGTGCTGTGCAGTTTTGGTTTCCTTACTTGAGAAAGGATGGACTGGCACTGGAGTGGTTGCAGAGGAGGTTCACTAGGTTGATTCCAGAGTTGAGAGGGGCTTGTGAGGAGAGATTGTGTAGACTGGGATTATACATATTGGAATTTAGAAGAATGAGAGAGCACCTTATGGAAATATATAAAATTATGAAGGGAACAGGCAAGAAAGTAGCAGGGAGGTCGTTTCCACTTGTGGGTGAAACAAGAACTAGGGGGCATAGCCTCAAAATAAGGGAGAGCAGGTTTAGGACTGAGCCGAGAAGGAACTTCTCCCAAAGGGTTGTGAAGCTGTGGAATTCCCTGCCCAGTGAAGCAGATGAAGTGACCTAATTGAATATTTTTAAGGCAAAGATAGATCGCGTTTTGAACAGTAAAAAGAATTAAGGGTTATGTTGAGCAGGTGGGTAAGTGGAGCTGACTCCACAAAGATCAGTCATGGTCTTATTGCATGCGCAGCAGCCTGTAAGGGCCAGATGGCTTATTCCTGCTCGTACTTTTCATTCTGCTTTTAAATTCAATTCCTAGCTACTTATATTTCCTCACCAGAACATCTTTCCTCTTGCTACCTACATTGTGGACCATGAAAACTGGGTCTTTCCCATGCCACTCCAAGTTCCTCCGCAGCCCAGATGAGATGCCCTGAACCAGGACACCATGCAGGCAACACAGCCTTTGGGACTCTCGACCCTGGCCACAGAGAACAGTGTTCATTTCCCTGCCTTTACTATCCCCGATTACAATCATGTTTCTCTTCTCCCCCGGCCTCCCTCCTACACCCCATCTTGAATGGCTCCCTGTACCACAATGCTATGATCAGTTTGCACATCCTCCCTGAAGACCCCATTGTCATCAACAGAGGAAGCAAGAATCTGAAAATTGTTCAACAAGCTCTAGGGCTGAGGCTCCTTCAGCACTACCTCCTGACACCTTCACCTGCCTCGTTGGTAATCACACCCTCCTGCCCCTCACCAGAGGCCAAATTTGACGTAATTAATTTAAAGGATGTAGCTGTCTCCTGCAACACAGCATCCTGACTACCATGATAGACAAATTTCAAAAATAAAACTGAAGGTCTACCAATAAAAGCAAAACCTGTGGATGCTAAAGATCTGAAATAAAGAGAGTGTGCTGGAGAAACTCAACAGGTCTGGCAGCATCGATAGCCAGAGAAACAAAGCGAAGGTCAAATTTGATATGACTTTGTTGGGGCATTTTGAAAAGGAGTCATATCAGACTCAAAACACCTAATAATTAGGAAAAGTACAAATGCCTTCAACTTTGTTGCAATGAAGGCAAATTTTTAATACAGAGGGAACAGAATTAAGACAATTGATAAGAAAATCAGAGGGGAAATCAGGAAAGTTTACATTGTAGAAAAAAACAATACTGTCCGAAAAGATAATGCGAATGGATTCAAAAGTTAGTTTGAAAAGAAACTGGATTGATATTTTAAAAGGAAAAACCTAAACACTAAAGATAGCACCTAGGAAATTAATGCTTTCCTATGCATTGTTGCTAAATGTTTAATGGAAACAATGATGAGAATACTGAAGAACTTTTTATTCTACTTTTGTGCGAGTTGAAATACCCCAAGTCTCAACAAAAATGCAGGTGGCAATGTTATGTAATTATATCATCTAAGGCAGTTATTGAGAATGAAGAAGGAGCCCCCAAAAATTAAAACGTTGCCTGAGAATAAAGCCAATGCTCCATTTGCCCCACTTGACAGGGATATCACATCTAGCATAAATGCAATGAACCAGTTCATTATTTAGCATTCCAAAGATAATCTATGCTTACTACTCAAATACAGCCAAGTTCTCCAAATGAATATATTTATTTCACCTGACCTAATAAGCAAGTAGACACTTGTAATTTAAAAAATTGTAAGCAGCTTTTAGTTCATGGGCCTCCATTATCAAGCTCAATGTGTTTATTTAATAACCTCCATTATTAAAAGGAATATTTAATCTGCAATTCAGAATTAAATATAAATATCAAATACAGATATCTGCATTTGGTATTGTAGTTCATACTTCTAAATGTTAAAACTGCCATTTTGTTCAAAATTTTGTTACCTGTTGGCATCTGCACATTTGACCAATATAGTTTCAACCACTGGCCTGAGAAGACGTTGAAGTCGTGACCTTTCTGCTACTGCATGACAAGGTGTGTACACCAACATGGCTCGTAACGTTTTCTAATAAGAAATGGGAAATAGATACATTTTTCATGTTAATACATTAAGTATAATAAAACAGCAATAACCTGCTCAGTGGAGATATTTTTCAAGAAAGTTTAGCTAGGTTTGTTATTATGTTACTGGATAATCTTAAAGAAAAATCCTAAAGAAATGTGATACATGCTGGCCCAACCTTATTTTTCTTTATGTTGCTGTTCAATTTTATATATACATTTGCAAAATGGTAAATGAGTAAATATCTATCAATGTAAATTAAATTAAAATCTATGTTGTTGTAAAAACATTTAATCAATTTTTCTGTGCAGAGATTCAGGTTTACCTCATCAATATAATTTTAAAGTCTTAAAACCACACTACTTCAAATTCAAGTCACCATTACACACTCTTTTTCTCAGTTTAAGTCAGCTATTGGGGTACTACATTGTGTCTATCAAGAAATTAGTACTGATACAATAAGCTTATCTGACAAAGATGTAAAACACTGAATAACTAGGTTTTACTTATAGGTAAAACACAGCAGCTAGAACGGATGTCCCAATTTCCTTGCATTTACCAATAGCAACAGATGGCACTAGTCTTAAAATCAAATGGATAGTTACGTAGTCTAACAGCGATCATATCAATTACAAGTAGCACACCATTTAATGAAGCAGAATGGGTAATGTTACATTCCATCTTCAATTCTATGGAATGAAGGCCAAATCATTTAAAATGAGAAACAGGGAAGCCAGGCTGATGCAAAAACTAAAGACAATCATTTCAGATATTTCCATTTCGTGTCTGAATTCACAAAATTATTGTTTAGTTTTTGTTATTGCTTAATTTCTACAGAGTGGAATGTAAATGTAAATATTTTCTCCGTCTGTAGTTGGCACATTAATCGGTTGAAAAACACTGTCACAATGTTGGCACAGATTCAAATTTTAAATTACAGAGCATTATAGCTAAATAGAACTGCAAATACCCATTCTGCCTTCCCACTGTTCATTTCGTGAATAATGAAGTTTGTTTGCAGATTGGCAATGAAAATTTGTTTCCAGGTTCAAATTTACAGTAATTTTGATCATACAAACACAAGTGGTAAAGCCACAAATGCTATTGTAAAACTAAACCGATGGGATGGTAATTGGGCACTACAAATAGCCTCAGTCTACATTTTCATCACAGTGGACAGCACCTATATGCCGAAAATGCCATGAAGTCTGGAATCTCATCCCGCCGCTAATACCAACATTTCCTGACATAGGGATGCGAGGGTCCACACATGCACAGTTCGCAGAAGCAGCTGATTTCTTAAAATGCCCAGCAGTCTCCACTGAAACAAGGTTTTGGAGTTGAGATGGAGATTAGACCATGCAACAGATTTGTTCAGTGCACACTTTACTGGATAGCCAGGGTACCATCTTTGAAGAGCAGAAGCATCCTGAAGGGTATGACCATAGGTCACTTTCAGGGTGGGGTAGGAAAAAGCTACTGCTGGAGAAACTCAGCAGGACACAGCAACTGTGGACAGAGAGATACATGTCTATATCTATCTGGAAGCAAGGACCCCAATCTCACTTCACGGCAAACACCACTTCAAACCTTCTTCCATCCTTAAAAATACCCATTATTCTGATTCCTATCCCTCAGCCGATTTTCTGTCCGTGTTAGTACTGTCCATTTTATTCCAAGACTTATAAAACTTTCCTCAAACTGTGGGAATGTACTGAACGCCTCTTTGAAGTCCATGCATATCACATCAACAGCCTTCCCCTCATCAATCCTCTTACCTGTTCAAAACAAACCTCCAACTTAGACACAATTTTTCCATAAATTCAAGCCGAGTCTTGGAAGTTAATCCATATTTTCCAAATGACTATTAACTCTATCCAGAATTTCCAGAAGTTTACCCATCATTGAAGTCAAATTGACCAATTGCTAGACTGACCTTTACACCCTTGTTCGAAAAAAGGGTTGGATGTGGAAGAGGGTGTGACGTTTGTAATTCTCCAAAACACTGGCACCAAGCCCAGATCAAAGGAAGGTTGAAAGATTATTGCCATGGCTTCTGCAATTTCCATTGTCACATCCTTCAATATACTTGGATGCACCTCATCAGCTCAGGGTACCTGATCAAATTTAGTCCTGACAGCTTGTTCACTACTTCATTCTCATCAATTTTAAACCCTTCTAGTAACGAGTTTCCCCCTCAGTCATCAAGACCTCCCTTATAGGTGAA
>NC_063332.1:61106291-61132371 GCF_021869965.1 Rhincodon typus | reverse complement strand
AGTACCCTCTCCAACCTTGGCTGATGACCCCTTTGAAACATCCAAGAACAGAAGCAGAGCATAGGTACAATGAAGCACATTCAAAAACAAGGATTACAGTTGAACGTACAATTGGGATTCTGAAGCAGCGCTTTCGATGTCTAGATCGTTCAAGGGGTGCCTTACAGTACAGTCTCCACAAGGTCTCAAGAATGATCATTGCCTGTTGTATATTGCACAATTTTGCTCTCCAAAGAGGTGTCACCATGGAGGAAGAACAGAATGAAGAATCTATGGCAGAGCAAGAGTCTGACAGTGATGATGAAGAATCAATTGAAGGACCAACAGTCCAACAAGGAAGATTGATGCATCAGGCACTAATACTTGATGCCTTTGAGTAAGTTCAATAGTTGTTCACTTTAAAACCCATCATTCCATTGAGAATTTTGACCCTTGCTCATACTATCATCTATACCTGTGCCGCCTTTCATTTATTATCTATTCCATGTTTTGTGGTTCTTTAGTATCCTGAACACTGAAATAACAGTACTGTGCAATTCATATATAGTGCGACAATCTCAATTTGGCACACTAGGCAAACCTGCAGCTTTAGTCACCAGCCCTCAAGTTGCGATGTGACCTGTCTGTTTAGTTATCAGAGACCTAGCGTTAACAAACAAGCATACATAGAGAAATATGAAATTCCTTTACTAACATAACAAAGCATACTGCATTTGCACTTGAAAACAATGGAAGGATTCCATGAAACAAGCCACTCACTGACCAGCAATGCAATGAATACAGCATAATGCATATTAATGAAAGAAGCTATTAAACTTCATTTCAAATTAAGTGTGTCTATAGATTTAGATTTTAAAGCCACTTTTACATTATACTGGCACTGCTAAATCCCAATAAAGAGATCCTCTAAGCTGGTAGTAAGTAGACTATAAATGTAATTTTAATACAATTAAATGGCATGCCTCTCCAATGGTGCAATCGGTCAGCATGTGGTACTTATATGACAGTATAGAGGCATGTGAAATGCCAAGGTTGTGAGTTCGAGCCTCACCTGGAGGGTGGCATGGTGGCTCAGTGGCTAGCTCTGGTGCCTCACAGTGCCAGGAACTCGTGTTCGATTCCACCCTCGGGCAACTGTCTGTCTGGAGTTTACACATTCTCCCTGTGTCTGCGTGGGTTTTCTCCAGATGCTCTGGTTTCCTCCTACAATCCAAAGATATGCAGGCTAGGTGGATTGCCTATGCTAAATTGTCCATAGTGTTCTTGGATGTGTAGATTTGGTGGGTTATAGGGGGATGGGTCTGGGTGGGATGCTCTGAGGGTCAGTGTAGACTTCTATGATAAAAGCAAAACACTGCAGATACTGGAAATCTGAAACAGGCACAGAAAATGCTGGAAGAACTCAACAGATCTGAGCCTGTTTCAAGAGTATTTTAAAAAATTCCAGTCCCTTTCAGTTATGAAGAAGGGTCATATGGGACTCGAAATTGTAACTCTGTTTCTCTCTCCACGGATTCTGCCAGACTTGCTGAGTTTCTCTAGCATTTTCTGCACTTGTTGCAGTCTTAACACACCAGTGTGGATAATGCCTTTAATTTCATTCTCTAGTCAATAGGGTTGTCAATTTAACCGGCAGATTTCATCCCATGCTCTCCCTCTGCCCTCTGGCCATAGTCATCCTATAATGGAACATACTTGCTTCCTGTATCAATTGGAAGGCAAGAAGACTCGTTGACCATCGTAGGATGCTTGAAAGACTTTCTTTCTTATTTTCAATGGTTTTATATCTAGTAAAGTGAACTGTTCAAGAAAAAATTACAAGTAAAAAATATCTCTGTGATTTTCTTCCAGGAGTTGCATATAGCAATGTTCAAGAGATTGATCTTCAATTTCTGGAGCCTCCAATCCAATCCTGTAAGGATGTCAACCCTACTCATAAACCAAGCATTATTGACAGAATAAGGAAGAGAGGAAGCTGTGATCTAATATTATTGAGGATAATGACCAAAGCCACACATAACTTACACAATAGTTGATAATTCAAACATCTGTTCAAATGGAGGTGCAATGCAGGTGCTCCCAAGCACTGCAGAGTTGTTTCAACAGTGACTTGAGGGCCCACTCCAACAGTGAGGATCTGGTGGCCCTGTAAACCAGAACTTTCTCATTGTTGTTGACTGCAAGGCTGTTGCACAACAGAGGCAAGGTTTCCGAGGAACTGGGTCTCAGGGTGCAACAGCGAAGTCCGTGCTTCAGCCTTCACCATTGGTGGCTTGGCAGTGGGAGAAGATATGCTAAAAGTCTCTTGGGATTGGTCAGAGATGTGATTGGAACAGCATCAAACATAGGAGACCCAGAGTTGCTCTTCCAATCGCAGATTCTGCCTCTCCCATGCTTGCTGTTACACCTCCTCCACTCACAGATCCCCTCTTTGCTGCTTCTAGTGCTTCTCCAGATACTGAATTTTCAATTGGAGAAGACAGCAGTTTTTTGCCCTCTCAAAATTTTACCTCTGTAGGCAATCACTTCATTTGCTTAATAGTTATAATGGCCATGTATTCTTCCCTGACGCCTGTACTGTGGCTGCAGAGTTGGACACAACTCTGCTATTCTCTTCTTTTAATATTGTTTGGCTTTCGAGCACACAAAACCAGCAACAGAGACCCACAAAAGCTACCAATTGAGAGAACCCCAGATCTGAGACAGCTATGCCCATGGTAGAAAATCATATATGAATGAACTTTGTCGTTATATCTAAAATAGGTTATCATTTATCCATTTCTATTTTGGGGCATTGCTATATGCAAATTGCCTACTATGATTCTTACACTGCAGCATTAACCACACTTCACAAGTATATGGTTGGTTCTAAAGCTCTTTGAGATATCCTAATGTTATAAAAGGTGCTATTGAAATACATACCTTGTTCCATCCTCAAACTCACGTGATCTTGTTGGGTTACCTTCCAAACAGCCTTTTGGAATTCTTCTGATAGTCAAAGATCCACAAATTCTTAGTGTAATAACCTGTCTATTCACTCCAGCATGACGTCTTTCCTGTACTAACTTCTCACAACTACGTAAATTATTTAATCTCTGATTGTGTTATTTAGCCTGAACTGTTAGCTTCTTCACATTACTTTTCATGAATAACCAACTCAGGATAAGAGGCATGAAATTTGGATTGGTTGTTTGGGTACTCCAGGATGCCATTTGTGGACTGAAACGGCATCTATGATGAATGCATATACTTTGGGATGAGCCACACTGAACACCGTTTTGATGAGGTTGTTAGCATGTGTGCAGTAAACTGGAAGATTGCAGATAGGAAGATAATGATGTCAATTAATGTGTAACATGTATGCTGCTGTATGTATATATGTATGTAGCAGCAGGAAAATACCATACCATCCACAACAACACGCACCCTAACTACTCAAGGAGATCATCAACTGCTTACAAACTGTCTACTTTTGACTGCTTTTGACTGATGTTTCAATTTCACAAGTGATGGATATTTCGTATGGTTGTTTCAAATAGTCAAAGCCCACAGGGAATAGTGTGCAAGTACTGAGCAGTTTTCATTTCAAGGCTTCTGTGCATATCATTTGTTCTTTTACATGGATGCGCTAGTAGCTAATAACTCAGCTATTCATTATCACTTTGAGCATGAACAGAGGCTCTACAGTGCAGGATAAACTGCTGAAAGAAGAAGAAAGAGATTGTGGAGAAGGGTTCTAAGCAGGTGATCATATCTGCCTACAAAAACAGAAATTGTTGGAGAAACTCAGCAGGTCTGACAGGGTTGTTAAGAAGTTGTTTAGCATACTGGCCTTCATTGCTCACACGTTTGAGTATAGCAGTTGGGACATCATGATGAGGTTATACAGGAAGCTGGTGAGGTCTCTTCTGGAGTACAGTGTGCAGTTCTGGTAGCCCTGTTATAGGAAGGATATTATTAAACCAGAAAGCGTTCAGAAAAGATTTACCACAATATTCCTGAGAATGGAAGGTTTGAGAATTTATAAAAAAATAGACTGGAAAAACTGGGACTTCTTTCACTGGCGTGTAGGAGGTTAAGGAAATTGCGGTTTATAAAATCATGAGGGGCATAGATAAACAAGTGTCTGTTCCCTAGGGTGGGGAGTTCAAAACTATGGGACATATTTTTAAGGTGAGAAGAGAAAGATTGAAAAAGGATATAGGGGATACGTTTTTGCATAGAGAGTGGTTAGTTTGTGGAATGAACTGCCAGAGAAAGTGGTGGATGTGGGTACAGTTACAACATTTAAGAGACATTTGGATAACTTCATGAATAGGAAAGGTCTGAACGATATGGGCCAAGTTCAGGCAGATGGGACTAGTTTAGTTTGGGAAAATGGTTGGCATGGACTGGTTGGACGAAGGGGCTTGTTCCATGCTGTATGACTCTACAACTGTAAAAGATGGGATATATGCTGAAGACAGGGGGTGGAGGGGGATAAGGTGTGAATGGATAGGCTGAGATGGAGCCAAGAGAAGAGCGACGGTTTCAGTGGACAGGTGAGTGCAGACACAAGGCCAGGAGAAGGGTCCAGGTGGAGGGAGAATATTGGAGGTGGGTGAAGGAATCTATGGGATTGGGGAGAGGACTCTTGTCCAATGAAATTGGCAATCAGGCAAAGGCGACAGAAGTGTTCAACATCAACTTATGTCCAAAATGGATTGAGATGGGAGTGCAGAGGGATCAAACTAAGACCTTTGCTGAGGGCAGAATGTTCGGCATTAGAGCGCCTAAGGTCAGAAACGGTAGTAAATACCTGACGAGTTGGGATAGAAACAGAGGGAAGGGACTGGAAGCGGGGGTAGGAAGTTTCCAGAGGAGCATGGGTATCTCTTCAGTCATTGAAGCTTGCATTCCTTAATGCTGAAAGAAAAAAATTATCCTACCTAAAACATGCGGATTAACATGTGCAATGTCTGAACTTAAGTAAGAATGATCTTACTGAAAACTACTATCTGCTGTAGAAGTAAGTGCAAGTACTAAGCAGGACAATTATTGCATTGCCTATGGTGCAAAGGCAACTGTGACAATGAACTTTGATATGGATAGCTTCTTCCAGGGTAGAGGTGGAGACATTTGCATCTTATGGTTTGCACATCTTATGTTGCACAGGTGAGGTCACTGACTAGCTGAGAGCTAACCACATTTCATTATTTTGTGCCAGAAAGAAACAGATGGAGTAAACGTGCAGCTTCACTAGGACTGCAGGCTTCTCCAAACTATAAACTGCACACATTTTTTTTCCAGACACTGCTTGTAAATTCTGTGCTATGCTGGAACCAAAAGATTCCATTTCCTCAGCATCAACAGATGTGTAGCCAAATGTAAAATGTAAAATCATGCAGGCCAGTGCCTGGTATCCTGGCAGCAGGCATGATGCTTTCATTCTGCAGTAGTCAGCTGTTCCAGCTATATATGAGTTACTAAAGCAAACAAATGTATTATCACTGGCAATAAAGGATATCCTTTGATAACATGGCAAACTAATGCAGTGCCCAACTCACGCACAAGATACAATGAAATCATTGCTACGACAGAGAAAGTAGTTGATCAGAATACTGGTCTGTTGAAATAATAATCTTGCTGCCTGGACTGTTTTGGAGGACCGGTAAAAGTGGCAGAGTGAATTACAAGATTCATAATTATCTGCTGAATGCTGCACAACCTCATCTGCCAACAATTGTAACATCAAGCAGCAAGGATGCTACCTAGACAATCTCTTTATCATCTGAATGTGATACCAGTAACCACAACCCCAATTACCCATTTATCAATAGTGCTGCACCTTAATGACAACAACTTATAAAGCAAGTTTTTTTTTTAACTGAACATTACAAGATGCTTCACAGGAGCAATATAAAACAGAATATGAGAGTGAGCTACATCAGGAGAGATTAGGTCAGATGACCAAATGTTTCCTTAAAAAGTTATGTTTTAAGAAGTTTCTTAAAGAAAGTGGATAAAGAGAGGGATTTCTGCAATTTGGTGCCTGGCAACTGAAGACAGATGGTAGTTCAGATGGTAGTTCAAGATAGTTAACTAGGTTCTAACTAACGGTCAGCCAAACTATGCAGTAAAATGTAGGCCTGACCAAGTAAGGATGGCAGTTTCTGTTAGGGAACCAAATTCCTTTTTACAACAGTTGACAATTCTTGTCAGGTTTGCTATCACTGAATCTACCTTTCAATTCCAGATTTTATTAGTTGTATTTAAATTGCATTAATTTTTGTAGTGGGATTTGAATTCATCTCCCAGGAGCAATAGCCTGGCTCTCTGGATCACCAGTTCAGTGACATTAATACTGTCTCCAGATAAGCTTTTCATGGTAGCACTCTGAAGTTCTTTGAGCTGCTTGCATGCAAGTAGCAGCTGAGACATCGTCCGTTAGAAACCATCATGATTATGTCTACAGAAAGGTCAATGAATTTGCCACCACTTCCATGCAGATATGTATGGCCTGCATGCTGTTTATCAGATTGATGATGGATTCCTACTTATCATTGACTACATACTTCCTAGCAGTCTTCCCAACCCCAAGCATCAGCATTCTTCTGTAGGCTGTCCCAACAAAGTACTGTCTGAGCTCTGAGCAGAACATTTACATTGTTTTTCCTACACTAGTTGCTAGGTGCTTATGCCTGGTGTTTCACCATGTACTCATTCCACCTCTGCACTATCCTTTAAATTATATGTGATCTGAACTACAAATGTGAAATTAAATCATAGTCAGTGTCTTCTTGGTGTTGGTCATTTGTCAGATCGGATTGTATTTCTTTATTTCTGAAAGAAGAAAGAGTAAGGCTGTTGTGTAGTTTTGCAATAATGAAGAGAATAAGTATGAGATGCATTGTTGCATCATCTGTTGTAGGTAAATCAAAATAAAGCATGAGATGAGAACAAAGTGGGATGTAAGGATATTGTCATTCTGATGTTTTTAGCTAGCCTGCTGACAATAGTCTATGCAATAGCCTTCTCATTAGTAGTAAACATTTTCTGCACAATGGAGTGTGCTTGTCTCCCTCTGGTTATTTCCTGTTGTTCACTCCAATTGTGCATTGTTTTACCCTAAAAGAAAGAGGGAAATGTGTCAATGAATGTCATTCAATCTGTTTGGGTGATATGGTTATCATAGTTGAACAGCTGGCAGTGTACACAAGCTGTGAGATATGGGTGCAGGTAGAAGAGCGTGAGGGTGTTGTGGAGCATATGAATGTCAAGTATCGGTCCTGCTTTTTGGAGAATATCAGTCATTGAATGAACGCAATATAGTGATTTGAGCATTGTCTAAGGCTGATAATGCAGTGCAGGTGGTAGGACTTAGCATTTGAAGATGCATTATCTCCACCTGACCGTTCCAATGAGGTCTTGTGAAACTGCATGCAGACTCTTGAAGGTTGACTCTAGGCATTGTCCAACATTCCTTTCTTTCTGAGCACTGCCTGAGGACCCCTTGTGGATACTGGATGTCTCTTGCACATTTTACTGGAAACCTTGGTGTAAGAGCTGAAGCATCTGAGGATATTGAAACCCACTTTCCTTCATGTGTTGCAATTACTTAATGCTTTGCAGATCGAATTAACTTCCAATAACTAGCACTTTCTCCAGTCACAATATACCTCCTGTTTAAGAGGTGCAGGCTACCTTCAAGTACTTCGGGGTAGCATTTACTGGTATCAGCCACACACAATCATTCAAAATAGCAGTAGCACAAAAGTTGGCATAAACCTGCTTTGCTTCATCATAATCCGCACAATCACATATCTCAATCCATATGCCCATTTTCAGATTCTGTTGAATATAGCCCCCAAGAAATTTAACAATTTTTTGTGACTATTCATAATATGAATATTAATATCCCTGAATTATTTAAGATGAGTTATCTTCTTCCAGACATCCTTTTAATTTTTTTCTGACATAGCATTGATTCACTGAATGATTTCTTTCTATGGCTGAAGAGTCATTGTGTCCCTATAGTAAGAGATCTCCATTTCTTCAACCATTACTTAATGCAGATAAGTGGACTGGGACTTCATTGCCTTTTGTTCTTCATACCTGAGTGAAAATTGCTTAGAAAACAGTTGTGCTGTGCTTATATATGCTACTTCAAAACCTCAGGAGGCTGTTTAATACTAAAAAGGTGCCCAACATAATTATTTCAGCTATGACTTGGTTATATAATTATAGTGTTGGTCATTCTGTACTGAAAAGAATAGCTAACTTGCGAATCAAAGAGTTTACACTGTGATCATTAAAATCACAAACAATATTATGAAAATAATAATTTCTTGGCTTATATGGCAGCAATTGACAGAATATGTTACATTTCATTAGGGTAGATGCTCCATTTACTGTAAGCCACAGTCTACCAACTCAATAGATTTATTTAGGCTTAAAAAGTACCACACTACATGAGTACTTAACTATATACTGTATACTAGGATATATTTATTTTGCTGTTGTTAAGTTCAATTATAAACACAATGCCTGAAAAATTGCCAATTCCATTGTAATAATGAACGTTCTGAAATGTTAGTTTTCTAAACAATGTGCTGCCATTGACAGTGCTGTTAATGATTGTCTCAGTAGATATTGGATGTTGATTGTCAGTATTATGTATTGTGTTCTATTTTTCTGTAACAAATTGAAAGAGTTCAAAAATTGAGGAAATGGAATATTGTTTGAAATTTCTCATTTTGTCTGATCTCCGCCTCCATGATTGTCTCAATGAGATTGATTTCTGTTCAAAGTCTACTTTAGTTCAGATGCTAGGTAAATGAGCAAGAACATGGCAGAATGAATATAAGATGAACAAATACAAATTATTTCACAAATGGTAAAACAGCACTTCTCAAATGTTTTCCCATTAAGACTCCAATTCGAGGATTAGAAGTTGTTGTGACTTTTCAGTGAGAGCTGTGAGATGGGTGGGGGTTGAGGGCATTATGATAGAGGGGCTGCCAGTTAGAAATATACACAGTTGGGATAATTCCCTCGGAACTCCATGACAGCCATAGATACTTAAAACACATTACATCAACATTTCCATTCATGTCTCCGGTTGGGGTCCCAGCTCCCACTTTGGGAAGCCTGTGTAAGATGTTAGGAAGTGTTGGTAATCAGATGGACTTGACTTTCCTTGTAGATACATCACTGAAAGCTAGCATGCAAATGCCACAAAATAATGGAGGCTGCTTCAATGCATAGAGCGTGAAGCAAGTTGGGTGAGCTAGGGGAGGCGGGCAACTACACAGTAATTAAAATAAATATGAAAGTTTAATTAACACAATAAAATGGCAGGACAGGTAATGTTTTAAGGAAACAGCATGGTGTATCTCATGGATGCAATGGCAATCTGTAGTGACTAAATCTGTGATAAGTTCCTTCAGCTCGAGGATCTTTAGCTTAGAGCGTATGAGCTGGAGGCTGAATTGTAAACATTGTGATACGTCAAGGATGAGTAAAGTTACCCAGATGTTTTGTTCCAGAAGGCAGTCTTATGTTAATGTCATCTTATTTAGTCAATGGACAGGAACATGAAGGTGTGACTACAAGTCAGGCAGGTAATTGGATTGAGAATGTGGGAGTGGAAGAGCTTCAGCCCTGGAAATTGTCCAGCAGGTTCAATCTCTTACAGTTTGTATGATAAGAGCGAAGACTGTAGTGCGGCTAGGCTGACTAACCATGGCAGCACCATAGTAAAAGAATCCTATCAAGTAGACATGTTAAAGTGATGTCATGGTAGTAGAGGGAAGTGTAATCATAGGGTAGACACTGCTCACAAGGGCTCTTGTTGGTGCTGTAGTTGTGTCCCAACCTGTTCAGAGATGTGAAATAATATCTCTAAACAGGTGGATTAGAAAATATCTAGACTCTCCTGATTGTTGCCAAGTGTGTGAATCCAGAAAGCTGTCTTGCCTGCCCCATGTCCAGTGTTCAGGATATATTCAGGGCTAGAGAGGAATTTGCAATGAGATGGGGGGGAATCTAGTTGTCATGATACGTGTTGGTACCAACTAAATACGTAAAACTAGAAGAGGTTCTGCATAGATAGTATGAAGAACTAGACACCAGGTTAAAAAGCAGAATCTCAAAGTTTTTTTTTCTGAAGAAGGGTCTAGGCCCGAAACGTCAGCTTTCCTGCTCCTCTGATGCTGTTTGGCCTGCTGTGTTCATCCAGCTTTACACCTTGTTAATGATTAATGTCAAAGTTAATGATTTTTTCTGGATTATTACCTAAACACTGTGCAAATTTGCATAGGGGATAGAAGATTAAAGTGATGAATGTGTGACTCAAAGACTGGTGTTGGAGAAGTAAGCTCGGACTCGGGCACTAGCATCAACATTGGGGAAACTGGAGGCTTTCCTTTTGGGACGGACTTGACCTGAACTGTGCTGGGTCTGAAATTCCAATAAATCATATAACTAGGGAAAGTAGGGAGGATTTTAAACTAGATCAGGGTAGGAAGGATCATGTAGAGCAAGGTTGAGTAAATTGAAGAAAAATGACAAAGAAGTAGATCAAGGTAACAATACATGTAATGGTAATCAGAGTTTGGCAGGAATGGAAAATAATTGTAACCTTAGGAGTGTGGTAGCAGAAAAGCCAGAGTTTACAAAAACAGAAAATACTGTATTAATGGTTCTGTATCTGAATATCTGCAGCATTAAAACCAAAACAGATGAATCTTCAACTCAAATAGAAGTTTGCATGGATGACCTGATAGCCATGAAGAGATGTGGCTACAGTGAAACCAAAACTGAGATCTTAGTATCTGAAAAGGCGGGATGTGGGAAATAGGTAGTGGGGTATCTCTGTTAACTAAAGAAACATTGGTGCTAGAGTGAGAGATTATCTTCTTTCTAAAATTCAAGAACTAGATTCAGTTTGGGTGCAACTAGGAAGCAGCAAAGGGCATAAAACTTTGGTAGGATTTGTTTACAGGCCACGAAATAGCAGCAATAATGTGAATATAGTATAAATCAGGAAATTAGATATGTATGTGACAGAGCACTGTAAGCATGGGATCTTCAATCTACATATGGACTAGGCAAACCCAATTAGTACTAATGTTGTAGAGGACAATTGGGTCCACTGTTATTCATCATTTATATAAACGATTTGGATGAGAATTTAGGAGGCATGGTTAGTAATTTTGTGGATGATGCTAAGCTTGGTGTTATAGTGGACAGTGAAGATTATCTGAGAATACAGTGATATCTTGAGCAACTGGGCCAGTGGACTGACGAATGGCAGATGGAGTTTAATTTGGATAAATCCAAAGTGTTCCATTTTGGTAAAGCAAACCAGGGTAGGACTTACACAGTCAATAGTAAGGCTCTGTGGAGTGTTCTAGCACAAAGAGATCTATGGCTACAAGTTCACAGCTCCTTGAAAATGGAGTCACAGGTACACAGGGTGGTGAAGAAGGCTTTAGGCATGCTAGCTTTCATTAGTCAGAGCCTTGAGTAGAGGAGGTGGGATGTTTTGTTGAAGCTGTACAAGACTTTCGTAAGGCCACATTTGGAGTACTGCATGCAGTTTTGGTCGCCCTACTATAGAACGGATATTATTAAACTAGAAAGAGTGCAGAAAAGATTTACTAGGATGCTACCTGGACTGAAAGGTTTGTGTTATGAGAGGTTGGATAGGTTGTGACTCTTTTTCCCTGTTTTCATTTAAGAAACATTGAGACAAATACATGGATGGGATATGTATTGGGGGATATGGCCCAAAGGCAGACAATTGGGGCTATTTAAATTATGAAAACTGGACAGCATGAGCAAGTTGGGCTGAAGGGCCTTTTTCCATGCTGTAATCTTTACGACTCTGTGACTCTATATACAAGATGGTTTACTGCATGGTTATGGAGCAATACACGAGGAATCAAGCAGCGAATAAGTTATTTTAGATCTGGCATTTTGCAGTGATAAACAACTAATTAGTAATCTTGATTTAAAGCAGCCATGGGAAGGAGAGATCACAATATGATAATAATATACAGTAAGTTTGGAACTGATCTATTACGATCAAAAACTTGGTCCTACATCTAAACAAAGGAAATTATGATGTTATGAGGACCAAAATACCTATGGTAGATTGGGAAACTACATTTAAAAGGTATGATAATAGACAGGCAACAGCTAATGTTTTAAGAATTAATACATAGTGTACAACAAAAACATATTCCAGTAATGCAAAAAGCCCACCTTCCAGTTGTGACTAACAAAAGAAATCAAGGACTATATTAGATCAAAGAAAGATATTGAAAAAGTAATCCAAAAAATGGTAAGCCCGAAGGTTGGGAGGATTTTAGAATTTGCAAAGGAAGGCAATAAGAAAGACTATGAAAGGGCTGGTGGAATGACAGAATGATAGAATGACAGTAAACTGGTGAGAAACATAAAAATAAACTGTGAAAACTACCATAGCTATGTAAAAAGGAAAAAGATTAGCAAAAACATATGGGTCCATTACAACTAGAGCCAAGAGAATTCATAATAAGGAATGAAGAAATGGCAGAGGAAATAAACAGGGAAGGGTCACCAGACCCAAAATGTTAACTCTGATTTTTTTCTTCACAGATACTGCCAAACCTGCTGAGCTTTCCCAGCAACTTCTGTTTTTGTTCCTGATTTACAGCATCCACAGTTCATTCAGTTTTTAAACAAAAATACTTAGTGTCTGTCCTCATGGAAGAAAATACTGAAGTGGTTAAGAAGGCATTATCAATCGTAGATTAGATTATAAGAGTTAAGAGGTTATGTTGGAGCTGTACAGGACTTTGATTAGGCCACAGCTGGAGTACTGTGTGCAGTTCTGGTCATCACATGATAGGAAGGATGTAATTGCACTGGAGAATGCAGAAGAGATTCATCAGGATGGAACATTTTAGCTATGAAAATAAGCTGGATAAGCTTAGATGAACACAGCAGGCCAAGCAGCTCATATGATGCTGCTTGGCCTGCTGTGTTCATCCAGCCCTGCACCTTGTTGTCTCGGATTCTCCAGCATCTGCAGTTCCTACTATCTCTGGATAAGCTTAGGTTGTTTTCTTTGGAGCAGAGGAGTTTAAGGTGGCACCTGATAGAGGAATATAAGATTATGAGGGGCATGAACAGGATGAATAGAAAGCAGCTGTTCCCCTTAGTTGAAGGGTCCAAAAACAGATGGGAATAATTTTAAAGTGAAAGGCAGGAGATTTAGAGGTGATTTGAGGAAAAACCTTTTCACCCAGCAGGTGGTGGTGCTGGTCTGGTAGGCTTGTTGAAATGGGTAACCTCACAACCTTTAAAAAAGTATTTGGATCAGCACTGGGAATGTCATAAGGCAATGGACCCTGTTGTAGAAAGTGGGATTAGTGTTGATTTAGTGTCACTTTGATTGTTAGACTTCTTGGGCTGAAGAGCCTCTTCTTTGCTATGATTCTATGAAAGATTAGAGAATCTAGGGTCAAGAAAATGAGGAACTTCAAGATACCAATCTTTGTAAAAAAATGTAGTACTAAAGAAAGTAACGCATCTTAAAGTGGACATACTCCTGTATTTGATGCTGTAGGACATAACATAGAACATAGAACAGTACAGCACAGTACAGGCCCTTTGGCCCACGATGTTGTGCCGACCTGTTATCCTATTCTAAGATCAAACTACCCTGCATACCTTACATTTTACTATCATCCATGTGCCTATCCAAGAGTCGCTTAAATGTCCCTAATGTATCTGACTCCACTACCACCTCCAGCATTGCATTCCATGCACCCACCACTCTCTGTGTAAAGGACCTACTTCTGATATCTCCCCTATACCTTCCTCCAATCACCTTAAAATTATGTCCCCTCGTAATATTCATTTCCGCCCTGGGAAAAAGTCTCTGCATATCCACTCTCTCTATTCCCCTCATCATCTTGTACACCTCTATCAAGTCACCTTTCATCCTTCTTCGCTCCAATGAGAAAAGCACTAGCTCCCTCAACCTTTCCTCATAAGACCTGCCCTCCAGTCCAGGCAGCATGCTGATAAAAGTCCTCTGCACCCTCACTAAAGCTTCTACGTCCTTCCTATAATGAGGTGAGGTAAGAGAATGGATGAAACAAACACAAAATGCTGGAGAAACTCAGCAGGTCTGCCAGCATATGGGAAGAGTAAAACAAAGTTAACACTTTGAATCCGATTTGACTTTTCCTTGAAGGAAGAGCCCTCTCCAAAGAATGTACTCTCTGAAGAAGAGTCTTACTGGATTCCAAACAACTCAGTTTCCCTTCCCACAGATAGTGTCCAACCTGCTGAGTTTCTCTAGCATTTTCTATGTCTCGGATTTCTGGTATCCATAGTATTTTGCTTTTATTAAGATAGTAGATGTGTTAGTATTCATCTTTCAAAGTTCTATAATCTTTGGAATTACTCCAGGAGACTGGGTTTTGGCAACTGTAGCCCCATTTTTAAGGTCTTATTGAAAATTTGTAGCTCGGGTTTTGGATGCAGTTGTTTGTTAGCTCACCAAGCCAGTTGTTCTGTGGTGTACAGATGTTTTGTAACCCTTCTGGGCAACATCATCAGTGCGATCTCTAATTGAAGCATTGGTGTTCTGCTTCCGGATTTATATGATCCACAGGAGAATAGCACAATTAGTAAAACTGGAACACATTGGTTAACAGTGAGTAGGAGAAAAATGGGTAATTTTAAAGCAGGCTGTGATTATTGACATACTACAAGGATACTTGTCTGAATCCCAGCTATTTGCAATCTATATCAAAGATCTGGTTGTGGGGATCAATGTAATATTTTCAAGTTTGCAGATGACACAAAATTATGTGAGAGTGAGAGTTGTGGATAGGATGCAAAGACATTTCAAGAGGATTTCAAGAGGCTAAGTGAGTGGGGAAATATTTGGCAGATGGAATACATTATGGAAAAATGTGAGGTTATCCACTTTGGTATGAGAAACAGAAATATGGATTGTTTCTTAAGTATTGAGAGGCTGGAAAGTGTTGAACTTCAAAGAGATTTATGTATCTTTGTTTATGAATCATTGTAAGTTGACTTGCACTTAACAATTAAGCAATTAAGAAGGCAAATGATACGTAGGCTTATTAGTTTCCATTAGGGCCAGTCAACTCCTGACTTCATTACAGCCTTGATTATAACATGGACTTTTGTTGAATTCCAGAGGTGAGGTGAGAGTGACAGCTGACATCAAGGCTGCATTTGACTGAGCATGGCATCATGGAGGTCTAGCAAAACTGGAATCAGTAGGAATTGGGGGGAACTCTTTGCTGGTTGGAGTCACAGCTGGCACGTAGGAAGATGGTTGTCATTGTTAGAGGTCAGTTATCTCAACTCTAGGACATCTCTGCAGGAGTTTTTTGGGGTGGTGTCCTAGGCCTAACCATTTTCAGCTGCTTCATTAATGACCTTCCTCTATCGTAAGGTCATTAGAGGGGCTGTACGCCAATGATTACACAATGTTCAGCACTATTTGGAACTCCTCAGTTATTGAAGCTTTCCATGTTCAAATGGAGGAAGACTGGGACAATATCTAGGATTAGACTGATAAGTGGCAAGTAACAGTTGTGCCACCCAAATGCCAGACAATGACCATCACCAATACGAGACAATCTAACAATCACTTCTTGACGTTCAATGGCATTACCATCACAGAATCCCCCACTACCAACATTCAGGAGATTACTATTGACCAAAAACTCAACTGGACTAATCAGATAAATACTGTAGCTACAACAGAGGGTCAGATGCTAGGAATACTGTGGTGAGTAACTCACCTCCTCAAAGTCTATCCATCATCTACAAAGCACAAGTCAGGAGTGTGATGGAATCCTCCCCACTTTCCTGGATGAGTGCAGCTCCAAAAACACTCAGGAAGCTTGACATCATCCAGGAGAAAGCAGCTTGCTTGATTGGCACCACATCCACAAGCATTCACTGCCTGTACCAGTACAGCTGGTGTGTACTATCTGCATGATCTGCTTGACATATTCCACAATTGTAACTGATTTATTTCTTTTCATCGTTCATTACTTTATTCAATAAAACTTTCAATTCTACTTTCAAATTTGGACCCAATGTCTTTAGCTCTGTGAAAGCCTATACCTGCGCAAATCTTGACATAGACCAATTTAGCAGTAAAACAGCAGTTCGACCACATCACACTCCTGGTTATTTCCTTTAAATTTGTCCTTGTACCAAACGCATATAACTCACATAAGGGGGTGCACTCCTTCATGAGGACCACAAAGTTGACATGACAATACTCATTATGAACATTTCTCCATTAGAATCTCTTCAGTGCCAAGAGCCTTCAGCCTGCCTACACTTGCAGTGCCTCTGCATCCACTTTGACAGTGTTCAATGTACAATGGGCTATGAGTTATGCATCTGTTTTCTCAATAGTGTTGCTCAATGACGAAAACTGAACATGTTAGGGCCCATTCCCATCTAAAAGCCTTAAATGTTAAAGTGCAAATATAAACAAAATACTGTGGATGCTGGAAATTTGAAATAAAAACAAAATGCTGAAGAAACTCAGCAGGTATCGCAGCATTTGCAGAGAAGAAAACAGTTAACATTTTGAGTCCAAGAGCGAAAAGTGGATGCGTGGGGAAGATCTTGGTAGGATGCTCATTGTTATCGATGACACGTTGAAGGCTACGAAGACCATAACGTAGTCTTTCCAGGGAAATACTGGCTGACGAAGGGTACTCTATCGGTCGTATACGGTGTCTGTCTTCTGAGGAGGTCGTTGCATTTTTTCACTTTGGCACGTTGGATCTGGCGATCGATGAGTTGAGCATCATATCCTGTTCTTATGAGGGCATCCTTCAAAATCTTTAGGTGTCCTCCTTATCTTAGCAGATCCTCTGTATGTGCAGGACTTGTCCGTAGGGGATGGCTTCTTTATTATGTTTAGGGTGGAAGCTAGAGAAGTGCAGCATCGTGAGGTTATCCATGGTCTTGTGGTAGAGTGAGGTACTGAGGTGTCCGTCCTTGATGGAGATGTGTGTGTCCAAGAATGAGACCAATTCTGAAGAGTAGTCCGTGGTATGTCTGATGGTGGGATGAAACTTATTGATATTGCTACGTAGTCGTTTTAGTGATTCCTCGCCATGAGGCCAAAGGAAGAAAATATTGTCAATGTATCTGGTGTATAGCATTGTTCAGAGGTCCTGTGCAGCAAAGGAGTCTTGTTCGAACTTTCTCATGAAAATGTTGGTATACTGGGGAGCAAATCTGGTCCCCGTGGCTGTTCCGTGTGTCTGGATGAAGGAGTGGTTGTTGAAGGAGAAGACATTGTGGTGGAGGATGAAGCAGATGAGTTGTAGGATGGCGTCTGGAAATGGGCAGTTGTTGGTATTGAGTATTGAGGCTGTTGCAGTTGTGCCATCATGGAGGATACTGGTTTAGAGTGCCGAAACGTCTATTGTGTCCAGGAATGTTCCTGGTTCGAATATAGTAGTCCACAGATCAAGAAGTCTGTAGTGTCACAACAGAAGCTGAAGGTTCCTTGTACAATGGGTTTCACGATGCCCTCGATATAGCCGGACAGGTTCTCACACAAGGTCCCATAGCCTGATAGGATGGAACATACAGGTGTGTTGGTTTTGTGTATCTTCGGAAGGCAATATAAGTCTCCTATGCGAGAAGTACATAGGATGAGAGTGTGTAGGATACTCTGAAGGTCTGGATCAAAGGTCTTGATCAGTTTGTTGAGATGTTGGGTGTGTTCTTTGGTTGGATCGGCAGGTATTTGTCTGTAGTGTTTCTGGTGTCGGTATGCTTCTTTGCAGTAGTCCGTTCAATTCAGTATGACGATGGCTCCTCCTTTGTCTACTGGATTGATGACGATGTTGTGATTATCTTGAGAGCATGGATGGCATTGCATTGTGCTTGGGTGATGTTCTGCGCTATCTTTTGTGTGTGAGTCTAAGACTTAGAGGATTTTATGAGAGCCAGTGAGTCTCTCTTGAGAGCTGATGGCTGTTAACTCTGGCAAGTGGCAGTTAAATCTCCTGTCTTTGTCCAACTGCCCTCTTCTTTTATACCCTTGATGACATATCAATTTCTTTCAATAGGATTGGTCCTATGTTGTCAAAACTATCAGATTCAAATTTAATTGGTTTTTGGTATCTATGTGCCTGGTTCAAATTGACTGGCTAAATTCAAAACTTGTTGTCTTGATAACAAAGCAAAACTGCTGCTTGGCCTGCCAACTGTACTGCCTTTTGATACAAGAGCTTCAATTTGGGTGCTCTCAATGTACTTTCAGACTTTCAAGCTTCTCACAGACATTTTGTTTAAATCTCTATGCATTGAAAAAGCACAGTCTTTTAAAGGGACCACACAATGCTTTCCATCCTAGCATTTTACAAACACCAGTGTTTTACAGATACCAAATTCTAACGTCCTGCCTCCCAATCCACAAATACTCTACCCAACTTCGCACCACTCCACAGTTTAGAGAAATACGATTGAGGGTCAATAGCTAACATCAGTGGCAGAATATAGATCAAATCTGCTGAAGGCATAACCAAGAAAACCAGACACTCAATGTAGTAGGGGGAGGGAAGTGGGAAGAGGGAAGTGAGGGAGGCGGGGAAATATGGGAAGAAAGAGTTCATGATCTGAAGCTGTTGCTGAACTCGATACTGAGTTCAGAAGACTTAAAAGTTCATAAATAAAGAATGAGATGGTATTATTCCAGCCTTGCATTGGAATTTTGTTTTATTCATTTGTGAGATGTGGGCTATTCTGGCTAGCCAGCGTTTATTACCCAGTTGCCCATGAGAAGGTGGCAGTGAACTACCTTCTTGAACCACAGCAGTCCACATTCTGTAGGTTGACCCACAATGCCCTTAGGGAGGGAATTCCAGTGACAGTAAAGGAACAGCAATATATTTCCAAGTCAGGATAGTAACTGGCTTGATAGGGAACTTGCAGGAGGTGGTGTCCTCATTTATCTGCTATCCTTGTCCTTCTAGATGGACGTGGCTGTGGGTTTGGAAGGGGCAGTTTAAGGAATTTTTAGTGAATTTATGCAGTGCATCTCGTAGATAGTACACACTGCTACTACTGAACGTGGATGGTGGAAGGAGTGGATGCTGTGGATGTGGTGCTAATGAAATGAACTGCATTTTCCTGGATGGTGTCAAACTTCCTGAGTGTTGTTGGAGCTGCACCCATCCAAGCAAGTCGGGAGTATTCTATCAACTCCTGACTTGTGCCTTGTAGATGATGCATAGGCTTTGGGGAGTAGGAGGTGAGTTACTTGCTGCAGTATTCCTAGCCTCTGACCTGCACTTGCAGCCACACTATTTATATGCCAAGTCTAGTTGACTTTCTGGTCAATGGTTAACCCCAAGGATGGTGATAGTAGGAGATTCAGTGGATGGTAACACTATTGAATGTCGAGGAAAGGTTGTTAGATTCTCTCTTATTGGTGATGATCATAGCCTGGCATTTGTGTGGTGTGAATGTTACTTGCCACTTGTCAGCCCAAGCTTGGATATTTTCCAGGTCTTCTTGCATTTGAATATGGACTGCTTCAGTATCTGAGGAGAGTGCTGAACATTGTGCAATCATCAGAGAACATTCCCACTTCTGACCTTATGATGGAGGGAAGGTCATTGATGAAGCAGTTGAAGATAGTTGGACCTAGGACACTCACCTGAGGTATTCCTGCAGAAATATTCTGGAGCTGAGATGACTGACCTCCAATAATCACGACCACCTTTCTGTGTTCCAGGTATGACTTCAAAAGAGTTTGTCCCCTGATTCCCATTGATTCCAGTTTTGCTGGGGAGTTGAGATCAAGGGAAACCTTACCGTGATTTTTAGAGCGATGGGAACAGATGTGGAAACAATTGTGGGAAATGGGTTAGACACAGTTGATGGCCCTATCCACCACAGTGCAGGGATATCTTCAGTTAAGGAAAAAGGAAGTCATATCAAAAGCATCACTGTGGAAGGTAGCATCATTGGAACAGATGCAGCAGTTGTGGAGAAACTGAGAGATTGGAATGAAGCTCTTACAAAAAGTAATGTGTGAAGAAATGTAGTCAAGGTCACTGTGGGAGTTGGTGCATTTGTAATGGATATTGGGAGACAACCTATCCTAAGAAATCGAGATACAGAAGGCACGGAAAAAAGGGAAACAGTCAAAGATGGACTAGATGATAGTGAGAGAATGGTGAAAGTTGGAAACAAACTTGATTTTTCTTTTCCTTTATACTTTTATGGGATTTGGACATCACCAGTAAGGCCAGAATTTATTGCCCATACCTAATTGCCATTCAACTGAGTTGCTGGCTAGGCCATTTCAGAGACCACTTAAGAGTCAACCACATTGTTGTGGGTCTGGAGTCACATGTAGGCAAGAGCAGGTCAGGATGAAAGATTTCCTTCCCTAATGGACATTAATGAACTAAACAGGTTTTTATGAAAATTGACAATGGTTTCCTAATTATAAAATTCTGATTTATTAACTTAATTTCACCATCTGTTGTGGTAGCATTGGCCTGATCTCTGGATTACCAGTCCTGTGGTAATACCATGATGCAACTGCCTCTCCTAATGATCTGTCAGCCTGCAGTCTGGGGACTATCCTGTAGAGCGAGCAGTACCAGTTAGAGGAACCATGTCCTGTCAGCTGAGGAGCTGCAAAGACAGTGGTTATTGATGTCTAGGGGCTGCCATTGAAATTGCTCAGAGGTCTGGGACAAATACATTGGGTACATCTTCTGATCATAAGGGTGCTGCAAGAGGGCCTGTAATGACAATGGGGCACAGCAGCCTTTCAGAAATGGCCCATAAGCAAAGGATGCTGTACTTTAAGCCAATATTTGCTGAGTGGTGAGTTTATTTGAGAATGTCAAGTAGTACGATGGGGCTTGAATTAAATGTGAGAGACATCATAGGGGAAGGGCAAGTAGTTAATGAAATGCATTTGATAAGATACAACAAGAAATCTCACTAGGCCTCATGATGAGGATCCCTCCAAAAACTTGCCACAACTTGCACTTAAGCCAGAAATATGTAAGATTCAGCCCACAAGCTATTTCCTCTTCTGACAGTTCAGTGAACTGCACCATGAAAAGCCAGCTAAGCAAGTGCTTTATCTACCCCATGTGCCACTAGAGTCATAGAGTCATAGAGATGTACAGCATGGAAACAGACCCTTCGGTTCAACTCATGCATGCCGACCAGATATTCTAAATAAATCTAGTCCCATTTGCCAGCATTTGGATGGTATCCCTCTATGCCCTTCCTATTCATATACCCATCCAGAGCCTTGTTGTAATCGTAACAGCCTCCACCACTTCCTCTGGCAGCTCATTCCATACACGCATCACCCTCTACATGAAAAAGTTGCCCCTTAGGTCCCTTTTAAATCTTTCCCCTCTCATCTTAAATCTCTGCCCTCTAGTTTTGGACTCAACCACCCTGGGGAAAAGACCTTGTCTATTTACCCTATCTATGCCCCTTACGATTTTAAAACCTATATAAGGTCACCCCATAGCCTCCGAAGCTCTAGGGAAAATAGCCCCAGTCTATTCAGCCTCTCCCTATAGCTCCAGCTCTCCAAACCTGGCAACATCCTTGTAAATCTTTTCTAAGCCCTTTCAAATTTCACAACATCCTTCCTATAGGAGGGAGACCAGAATTGCATGCAGTATTCCAATAGTGGTCTAACTAAAGTCCTGTACAGCCTCAACATGACCTCCCAACTCCTATACTCAATGCACTCACCAATAAAGGCAAGCGTACCAATTGCCTAGACATAAAAAAGAGAGAAAAGAAAGCTTTCGTGCTGTCTGAATCCTTTTATTGATATGATTACAGGTATTTCTCTTATAACACGATGGTTGCGTTCTTGTGTAACCTTGCGCTATAGAATATCACCACAGAAAATTGCATTATAGGGAAATCGCTGTCGAAAATCGCTATGCTGTACAGTAGGAAGTTTGCGTTATCCGAACAGTGTCCACTATTCATCAATCACATTACAGCCAATTTGTGTTAACGAAATATGCAATTTAGCAGAAATACCTGTACTGACATTACATTCATCCATGAAAGGTGGGAAAGGGAATTATCGAACCTAGAGCTCTATTCCTGCAGGTAGTAATTCATTTCTCGAGTTTTCCTTGCCAATGGAAGGAAAGATTATTAGTCAACCTTAGAGCAAATCTGGTTATCTGTGCCTGTTACAGAACTGATTGCCACTCATGAATTGACCTTTACAGGCAAAATGAATAATGCTCGATCCCTAACTGACATACTCCTAAGGCAGAGTTCATTATCTTTCTAAGGTGGATGGATGCCTTCAACTCTAGAAGGTAACAGTTTGTTCCCAGAGTTTAAAAATTAATCTTAGGTTTCCTTTATGTTTCTTTTTGTTCTCTCATAATCCAACTTTTCTGTCCCACACTTATTGTATCCAACTTGGTCCAGATTCATCCTGTTTCTTTGCTAAGTCTGAGATTTAATAGCTTAGGAGTTATACCATTGGACTCAACACTCATGAGCACGCGGCATCATCACTTCATATTTGCAGCCATTTGTATTCACAAAAGTAACACCAGCATAAAGCAAGTACGTATATAACCCCATAAAATTCATCAATTTTTCTTCCAATTTCCATCCTGCTCTCACATTCAAATGGTCCATCCTTGACTCTTCCTTGCTCTTCCTCAATATCTCTGTTTCCAATCCTGGGGATAGCCAGCCATCAATATCCACTACAAACCCACCAACTCCCATAGTTACCTTTACTATATATCCTCACACCCTGCTTTGTCTCTATTTCATTTTCCCAGTTCCTCCGTCTCTGTTGCATCTGGTCTGATGATGCCAACTTCAATTAGGGGATCTCCGAAATACCTACTTTCTTCCTTAACCGAGGATTCCCCAGCACTGTTGTTGATAGGGTCCTCAGCCAGGCCTGACCCATCTCCCACACTTTGGCCTTACCCTCTCTCTTCCCTCCCACAACAGCGATAGGATCCCCCTCATCCTTATCTCCCACCACCATCCACATCCAAAGGATCATTAGCCACCAATTCCGCCACAACCAGCAGGATTCCACCACACAGATGCATATCCCCCTCCCTACCCTTGCCAACCTTCCACAGGTACTGTTCCCTTGGTCCACTCCATTCCCAATGCCTCCCCACGACTCTACGTTACCTTCCCTGCAATTGCAGTAGGTGTAATACCCGGTTACTTCCTCCCTCCTCACTATCCAAGGCCCCAGACACACCTTCCAGCTGAGGTAATGATTTACCTGCACTTTACTCAATCTAGTCTACTGTATTTTCTGCTCACAATGTGGTCTCCTCTACATTGTGGAAATGAAGCATGGACTGGCTGACAGCTTTGCAGAACACCTACGTCCGCTCTGCAAAAATAACCCTGAGCTTCTGATTGCCTGCCATTTCAACACACCACCATGTTCCCTGGCCAACATCTCTGTCTCACGCTTGCTACAGTGTTCCAATGATGCTCAGTGCAAACTGGAAGAGCAACACCTCATTTTCTGCTTGGGTACCCTGCAACCTTCTTGGCTTATTATTGAGTTCAATAACTTTAGGGCTTGAACACCTTCTCTCATGTCCTTACCCCAACCCTCACATACCAGGCTTTGTCATCACAAGAGTTGCTACCACTAGCAACCCATTATCAGCCGCTAACAGTTCCCATTGGCAGCTATTCATTTCTTCCAGTCTGAACTTTTCCTCCTCCTTTGCTCAACAATTTTTCTCTCTCTCTGGGCTCTATCTTCACCTATTGTTTACTCTTTCCTAGCCTATCCTCATCAACCTTTTTCCAGCTACCAACTGAAGAAGGGTCAATGGACCTGAAATGTTAAGCCTGCCTTCTTTCCACAGATGCTGCGAGACCTGCTGTATTTGTCCAGCAATTTCTGATTTTCTTATATATATAACTTTGTCCACCAGATGGTGCTCTTTCCTAATCAGTATTTTCTATTTCAAAGTCTGAAAATTTAATATTAAAGAATGGAGGGCATTTAGAAATTGTGGTTTCAAGTATATTCTATAGACTTGAGTACAAAATCTAAGCTGATAACCCAGCACAATACTGTCATAAACACATTCAGCCTAGATCTTGTCTGCTGCTTGATTTAGAGTTGCCAATTCTCCAGAATTGGTACACAGGAATTGAGCAATCTCTACAAAACTGCAGTATGCAACCCTTTGTAAAAACACATGAGAAATATCCAGTCACCTATTTTGTTTACAATTTGGTAAAGTGTGTGCACATGTTGTTTCTATTTGCAAAGAACGTGGCACTGTGTGCTAACATATGTGACATCCAGTATACCCAAGTCCATTACACTGCAAGGTCAACTGACCTCAATCCTAAATCGGTGCAGTTGTGTACTCATTCAGGATTATTCAGCAAAAACTGTCCAATTGGGGATCAATATTGTGAGTTTTGCAAGCATTAAGCACTTTCCTTATTGTAACAGTACCTTCCTTATTGCCGAACAGTTGAAGGGATCTGCTGTTTGGTCCAATCCGCCAGACTTTGGGATCTGGATACATCAAATCCTGGCCTCAGGTCAAGCACCCTAAACAAAGCCATGGATGCAGTGAGATGAATCTGGTGGTTTCCTATGTTGAATTCTCATTCTAAGGCAGGAACTTAATGTGAGGACCAGTAGTTCTATGTATTCACTTTGATTGGCATGCTCTAGCCATACTCGGTGTTATTTCTATAGAAATGACCGGAAGGTTTTATAAAGACAGGGATGGGCTCAATTAGAGGTAACGGACTGGCACCCAAGGCTGCAGGGTGACTTGGATGCCTTTCAGCACTGATGGATCACCAGTTGATATGGGAAATGCCAATGAGAAGATAGAGAGAGAGGGAAAGGACCAGGTAAGTTTTGATTTAAAATATATTATAAATGGTTGAGGACTTACTGCAGCACTTATTGCACTTCCTATAGTATTCTCCAAAGATATTGTAAGTGCTGTTTACATCATTGTTTTAACCACTGGACACAATTTAGAACAGGCACCAAGAGGTGTCTGTAAGGTGAGATTCAGTCAGGAACAAGTAGCCCTTTGGTCCGTGGACTGGTGACCAGTTAATGATGAAAGAGACCTTCTCCTTGTTAACAATGTGATTGGGTCCCAGGTATCTGAACAGCTTGTGTGTGAATGAAAAAGCCATAAGTCTTCAAACCTCTGGAAGGAAAGGGAGTGTCCTTTTCCCCACAGTACAAAAATAAATAAAAGCTGAAGAAAGTTAGTTTATTTTCCCTCAGCAGTTACTGTAAGCTGTTGCTTTTAACCAATAAGTCAAAGCTTTTATAAGTTCTGAAACACCTGCTCTGTGCCTCCTGCAATCAAATGAAAGTATGTGGAGAAGAGAGAGCGAGGAGCAGCAAATCTCAAGAAACAAAAAGATCAATATGGCCACTGGTGGAATTTAAATTCCAATTCATAAATCTGGAATATAACTCTAATATCAATGATGGTCAGCATTGATACCATCACTGTTGTTAAAAATCCATCTTCTTCACTAATGTCCCTTCGGGAAAGGGAAATCTGTCATTGTTACTCAGTTATACAGCATGATTGACAGCATCGTCATATGCCAGTGACAGAACAAACACAACTGGGCTCAGGTCAGGCAACTGTACCCAAGACAAAGGGACAATTAAGATTGTTTGTGGGCACCACTCAGTCAAACAAAGGGGGTAATAAGGAAATCCATTCTATTTCTGCTGAAGAGAGTTGGCAACACATTAGTTTTTCACAAAACTGGGTGGCAATGTTGGGTCGTGGTAGATACCTTTAGACCAAGAGCCAGGTTGCTAACTGCATTTATTAGACCGTTCGGGTGGTATTGCTTCAACCACGGACCGTTTGGGATCTCCCCTGCACCAGAGATTTTCCAAACAGCAATGTCTGGAATCCTGGAAGGTAAACAGGTAAGAATTGCATATAGAGACAACAAGGTGCAGGGCTGGATGAACACAGCAGGCCAAGCAGCA
>NC_063332.1:61093371-61105891 GCF_021869965.1 Rhincodon typus | reverse complement strand
CGTCCGGCCTCGGCGATGTAGAGGTCAGTGCGCCATACTACAACTGCGCCTCCCTTGTCTGCGGGTTTTATGGTGAAGTTGGGATTGGAGCGGATGACATCCTAGTTCATGGAAACAAGATAAAGGAACGTGACCGCAGGTTTAGAGGTCCTACAGAACACAGGCCTTCTGCGAAATGAGAAATGCCAATCCTCTAGAAAGACAGTTTCATTCCTAGAACACAGTAACCCAAGGTCTATTGCCAGGGTAGGGAATCCAACACTAGATGGCACAGGTTCAAGGTGAGAGGGGAAAGATTTAAAAGGGACCTAAAGGACAACATTTTCATGCAGACGGTGGTGCATGCATGGAATGAGCTGCCAGAGGAAATGGTGGGGGCTGCTACAATTACAATATTTAAAAGGCATCTAGATGAGTGCATGAATAGGAAGGGTTTAGAGAGATAAGGGCCAAATGCTGACAAATGGAACCAGATTAATTTAGTCGGTATGGATGAGTTGGACCGAAGGGTCTGTTTCTGTGCTGTAGACCTCAATGACTCTTTCTATGAGGGGAGTACAGAAGTAGAGGGACCTTGGGGTTCATGTGCATAATTCTCTGAAGGTGGCCGGACAATTTGAAACAGTTTGTAAAAACGCTTAAAGGATCCTTGGGTTTATAAATAGAGGCATAGGGTATAAAAGCAAAATGACACCACACCTCTGCACATCATTGGTCAGACCACATTTGGAATATTGTATTCCATTCCAAGCACCTTATTTAAGAAAGGATGTTAAAGCCCTCGAGAAAGAGCAAAGAAGATTTACTAGTAGGATACCAGAAATGAGGGATTTTAGATACAAGGAAAGATTAGAGGAATTGAGCTTAATCTCCTTGAAGCAGAGATTAAGAGGTGACATCACTGAGGCATTCAAAATTACGAACAATGTTGACAGGATAAAAAGGATATTCTGTTTCTACTAGTTGGTATGTCAGTAACTAGGGGTCAGAATTTCAAGATTATCAGCAAGAGAGCTAGGAGTGAGATGAGGAGAAACTTCTTTATTGAGAGTGTTGTTAGAATTTGCAATGTGCTGCCTGGGAGAGTGGTAGAGGCAGATTCCATAGGAGGTTTCAAAAGAGAGCTGGATATATTACAATAGTCACGGAAAAGGATAGGTACACACAGCAGGGTAAGGTTTATAATTGGGGGAAGGGTAATTACAATTCTGTTAGGCAAGAACTGGGTAACATAAATTGGGAACAGATGCTGTCAGGGAAGAGCACTATTGAAATGTGGAGATTGATTAAGGAATGCATACTACGTGTGCTCGATATGTTTGTCCCTAGCAGGCAGGGAAGATGCGGTCGAGTGAGGCAGCCTTGGTTCTCAAGAGAGGTCGAACGTCTGGTTAAGAGGAAGAAGGATGCTAATGTAAGGTTCAGGAAACAAGGAACGGAAAAGGCTCTCGAGGGATACAAGTTATCCAGGAAGGAGCTGAAGAAAGAGCTTAGGAGAGCAATAAGGGGGCATGAGAAAACCTTGGCAGATAGGATCAAGGAAAACTCCAAGCCTTTTTACACGTTCCTGAGGAATAAGAGAATGACCAGAGAAAGGGTAGGGCTGATCAAGGATTGTAAAAGGAATTTGTACACGGAGCCTAAAGAGTTAGGAGAGGTCCTTAATGAATACTTTTCTTCGGTATTCACAACTCAGAGGGAACTAGTTGTAGAGGAGGATAGTGTGAAACAGGCTGGTCGGCTAGAGGAGGTCGATGTTAGTAAGGAAGATGTGCTAGGAATTTTGAGGAATTTGAAAATAGATAAGTCCCCCGGGCCTGATGGGATTTATCCAAGGATTCTATGGGAAGCGAGGGAAGAAATCGCAGGGCCTTTGGCGATGATCTTTTCATCCTCACTGTCCACGGGTATAGTGCCGGAAGATTGGAGAGAGGGAAACGTCACTCCCTTGTTCAAAAAAGGGAATGGGATAACCCCAGAAATTACAGGCCAGTTAGTCTTACATCAGTGGTGGGCAAATTATTGGAAAGGGCTCTGAGAGATAGGATTTATGATCACTTGGAAAGGCACAGTTTGATTTGTGATAGTCAGCATGGATTTGTGAGGGGTAGATCATGCCTCACAAACCTTATTGAATTCTTTGAAGAGGTGACTAAACACATGGATGAAGGTAGAGCAGTGGATGTGGTATACATGGATTTAAGTAAGGCGTTTGATAAGGTTCCCCATCATAGGCTCATGCAGAAGGTAAGGAGGCATGGGATAGGGGGAAATGTGGCAGATTGGATTCAGAATTGGCTGACCCTTAGAAGACAAAGGGTGGTAGTGGACGGAAAATATTCAAAATGGTGCTCAGTTACGAGTGGTGTACCACAAGGATCTGTCCTGGGCCCTCTTCTATTTGTGATTTTTGTAAATAATTTGGATGAAGGAGTGGAAGGGTGGATTAGCAAGTTAACGGATGATACGAAGGTGGGTTGAGTTGTGGACAGTGCAGAGGGCTGTTCTCGGTTACAAAGGGACATTGATAGGATGCAGAGAAGTGACAGATGGAGTTTAACCCTGAAAAGTGTGGTTGATTCATTTCGGAAGGACAAACTTGAAAGCAGAATACAGGGTTAACAAAAAGATTCTTGGCAGTGTGGAGGAGCAGAGGGATCTTGGTGTTCATGTTCACAGTTCCCTGAAAGCTGCCACCCAGGTGGATAGAGTTGTTAAGAAGGCGTATGATGTGTTAGCTTTCATTAATAGAGGGATTGAGTTCAAGAGGCGTGAAGTTATGCTCCAGCTATACAAAAGCCTGGTTCGGCCAAATCTGGAGTATGGTGTCCAGTTCTGGTCGCCTCATTACAGGAAAGATGTGGAGGTGTTGGTAAAGGTGCAGAGGAGATTTACCAGGATGTTGCCTGGAATGGAGGGAAGGTCTTACGAGGAAAGGTTGAGAGAGCTAGGGCTTTTCTCTTTAGAACGATGAAGGATGAGAGGTGACTTGATAGAGGTGTACAAAATGATCAGAAGTATAGATAGAGTAGACAGCCAGAGACTTTTTCCTAGGGTGGAGGTAGCTATTACGAGGGTGCATAGTTTTAAAGTGAGTGGAGGTAGATATAGGGGAGACGTCAGAGGTAGGTTCTTTACTCAGAGAGTGGTAGGCACATGGAATGCATTGCCGGAGAGGGTAGTGGAGTTGGCCTCATTAGGGGCATTTAAGCGGCTATTAGATAGGCATATGGATGATTGTATAAGGTAGGGGTGGAGGTTAGATAGACCTTAGGATTAGGGTAAAAGTTCGGCACAACATCATGGGCCGAAGGGCCTGAACTGTGCTGTACTGTTCTATGTTCTATGTTCTATATATATTTGAATGTGATGAATTTAGAGGGCTACGAAGATAGACCTGGATTAGCTGGGTAGCTCTTTCAGAAGCCGGTACAGACTGATGGTCATTTTATGATTCCATGATTCTATCTCGCCGAACCCTGTGGATGCTGGGGTCAGTAAACTGCCTTCCCAGACTTTACCTCTTGTCCATAACAGCAATTCTTTTTGTGCCTGTCTGCATGTGTGTGTGCAGGAGAAATTTTTAAGAGGGTTAAAATTTCAGCTCATAGAATTATATGTCTACAGTTCATGGTTGTTTTCTTTTAGCTAAAATCTATTCTATAAATAGCAATTCTTGTTAAGTACAGAAGCCTGGTTCATGCTTTCTGTCAAGCTCTAAAATGTATTGGGAAATTTTCTGTACTATTACAGAATCACATAAACAGTGCCTTTGCAAGATCCTTCAAATCTGGTGGCAAGGTGGGTGGTCCAATATTAGCATCCTCTGTGAAACTAACATGCCCAACATTGAGATCCTGATCATAAGACCATAAGACGTTGGAGCAGAAATTAGGCCATTCAGCCCATCAAGTCTGCTCCACCATTCAATCATGGCTGATAAGTTTCTCAACTCCATTCTCCCGCTTTCTCTCCATAACCCTTGATCCCCTTGATAATCAAGAAGCTATCTATCTCAGTCTTAAATATACTCAATGACCTGGCCTCCGCAGCCTTCTGTGGCAGTGAATTCCATAGAATCACCACTCTCTGGCTAAAGAAGTTTCTCCTTATCTTTCTTCAAATTCTTTACTCTAAGGCTGTGTCCTTGCATCCTCGTCTCTCCTACCAATGGAAACATCTTCCCAACATCCACTCTGTCTAGGCCATTCAGTATTCTGTAAGTTTCAATTTGATCCCCCCTCATCTTTCTAAATTCCATCGAGTATAGACCCAGAGTCCTCAAACATTCTTCATATGTTAAGCTTTTCATTCCTGGGACTATTCTCGTGAACCTCCGCTCCAGGGCTAGTACATCTTTACTGAGATATGGGACTAAAAATTGCACACAATACTCCAAATGTGGCCAGACCAGAACCTTATAGAGCCGCAGAAGTACATTCCTGCTTTTATATTCAAGTCGTCTCAAAATGAATGCCAACATTGCATTTGCCTTCCTAACTACTGACTCAACCTGCAAGTTTACCTTGAGAGAATCCTGGACTAGAACTCCCAATTCTCTTTGCACTTCAGACTTCTGAATTTTCTCCCCATTTAGAAAATAGTCCATGCTTTTATTCTTCTTACCAAAGTGCATGACCTCACACTTTCCCACATTGTACTCCATCTGCCACTCCTTTGCCCACTCTCCTAACGTGTCCAAATCCTTCTGCAGCCTCCCTGCATCCTCAATACTACCTGTCCCTCCACCTATCTTTGTATCTTCTGCAAACTTAGCCAGATTGCCCTCAGTTCCTTCAACCAGATCATTAATGTATAAAGTGAAAAGTTGTGGTCCTAACACTGACCCTAATGGAACACCACTTGTTACCAGCTGCCATCATGAGAAGGACCCTTTTATCCCCACTCTCTGTTTTCTGCCAGACAGCCAATCTTCTATCCATGCCAGTACCTTGCCTCTAAACACCATGGGCCTTTATTTTACTCAGTAGCCTCCTTTGAGGCACCTTGTCAAAGGACTTCTTGAAATCTGATCACTCAAAGCCAGCTCCACTGGGCGTGTCATGTAGTTTTTGTGCTTGACACTAGATTCCTGAAACAACTGTCCAACTTAGAACTTGGCAGATCAGGAGACTTCCAGGAGGACATGCTTTATGGAGGTTCTCCAGACATGCCTGAGAAGTCAGCCATCCATGCTGACTCATGGGAATCCCTGGTGTGTGACTGACCAGATTTGGTGAATGTTCATTCAGGAAAGCACCAAGCAAATGTGGTTGGTGATCAGCTATGATCATATTGAATAGTGGGGTCGGCTCAATGGGATAATTTTAGTTAGAGACAAAAAAACTGCAGATTCTGGAATCCAACGTAGACAAACAGGAGGCTGGAAGAACACAGCAGGCCAGGCAGCATCTGGAGGAAAGAGAAGTCAACGTTTGGGTATTAAACTTCTTCAGGACTGGATGTGGGGGCAGGAGGAGCTGTAGATAAAGAGGGATGGGGTAAGGGGTGGAGGCAGAATGGTAGTGATAGGTGGACACTGGTGGTAGGTACGACTTGGTTGGTTGATGAGAGAGATGAATCCAGCTGGTGGCTGGAAGGGAGGGTCAGATGGTGGAATGGAAGGGAGGAGGTAGGGCTGGAAGGAGAGGTGGGGGATGGGTGGCAAGGTTATTTGAAATTAGAGAACTCAATGTTGAGTCCTTGTAGGGTGCCCAGGCGGTAGATAAGGTGTTGTTCTTCAACTCTCCCCAAAGCCTGTCCATCATTTACAAGGCATAAGTCAGAAGTGAGATGGAATACTCCCCACTTGATTGAATGGGTGGAGCTCCAGCAACACTCAAGAATCTTGACACCATCCAGGACAAAGCTGCCAACTAGACTGGCACCACATCCACAAACATCCATTCCCTCCACGACCGAAGCTCAGTAATAACAGTGTGTACTATGTACACGTGTACACTAAGTACAAGATGCACTGCAGAAAGTCATTAAAGCTTCTTAGACAGCTCCTTCCAAATCCATGACCACTTCCATCTGGAAAGACAAGGATATTAGATATACGGGATCACCAGCATCTGCAAGTTCCCCTCCAAACCACTAGCTTTCCTGACTTGGAAATATATCACCAGTCCTTCAATGTCACTGGCTGAAAAAGTGGAACTACCTTCCTAATGGAATTCTGTGCCTACCAGCAGCACATGGACTGCAGTGGCTCAAAGTGCTTGCCATCACCTTGTCAGGGATATCTAGTGATGGGCAAAAAGTGCTGGCCCAGCTAACAACATCCATATCCCATGAATGAATATAAATAAAGTTTAACTTTGGCCTTTATTTAAAAATCTTTTATGTTGTTTTCTGACACTGCTAATCGCTATATAAACTGCTTTCATGCTGCTGTAAGCTGTTTATTTTATGTACAAGATAATACAAGTTCGAATGTTCCCACAGCAACATTTCTGATGCAAAAACAAAAGTGTTGAAATATTCAGTAGTCTGTGAAAAGTATCAGCTCCTCGTTAACCTGCTGAGTACGTCCAGCATCTTACATTTTTATTGGTACCTGCATTATTTTTGTATGATTTCTGATACCTCAGGTGTATTATTAAAAGATGATAGTTTGACAACAATCTGAATCACAGGAATATTCAATTCTTCTTCTATGCAGATTTTTATTACATCAGACAGGCAATGATAAACCTTCTACAATTAATGTTAAGGCCAAGCAACAAGTAGGGCCAAATCAAATATCAGAAGTGTGTGCATATGGACATGAAGACTGGGATGGCCCCAGTTAGTGGTAAACATTGCTTGGGCAAGTTGTAATGGCATCCAATTCCTTGTACATGATCATGATGATTGATGATGTCTAACACAGACTTTGGTGAAAAGCTGGTAGTTTGAATGGTGTAGGTCCTGGTAATACCTCTTTTTAATCACTCTCGGCTGAACATTCTGTTAGCTTTTTGTGGAATCTCACTATCACCATTATTGACCTGCTGCAGGATTTCAAGCATTACCATGCTGTTGTGTAGCCACTGTTTATATGGCTAGTCCATTTCAGTTTCTGGTCAATGGTAGCTCCTAAGATGTTAACAGTGGGGATTCAGTGATAGCAATGCCATTGATGTCAATGGATGATGGTTAGATTCTCCCTTGTTGGAGATGGTCATTGCCTACTTTTGTAGTGTGAATGTTATTTGCCACGCTACAGCCAAGCTTGGATATTTTTCAGGACTTGCTGCATTTGGGAATGCACTGCTTCAGTATCTAGGAAGTGCAAATACTGCTGAACATTGTGCAGTCATCTGTGAACATCCCCACTTCTGACCTTATGATGGAACGTTGGTCTATCAGGAAGCAGCTGAAGATAATTGGGCCTAGAATCGAATAGAAGAGAATATCCTTTATTGTCACTTGTATTACAATACAGAGGTATAGGAGTGCAGTGAAAAGATTTTACAATGGCTGCCTTTTAATGGCACCATCTTAAGTAGAAGTACCTAGGTACAGATATTTGAGTTAAAAAAAAGTGCTTTTATACAAAGAGGAGTAAAGGAAAGTGTAAGCATTACTTACAGAGGTAGTTACAGAAGAGTGAACAGGTAGGACACTACCCTGAGTTACTCCTGCAGAGATACCGTGGAGCTGACCTTCAACAATCGCAATCATCTTCTTTTATACCCAGTGTGGCTGCAACCAGCGGAGAAATTTCCTCCCTTTTCCCATTGCTTTGGGTTGTGCGAGGGTTCCTTGATCCAGTAGTTGATCAAATGCAGCCTTGATGTCAAGTGCAATCACTCTTACATCATCACTTGAATTCAATTCCACAACCGATGGATCAGATATAATTTCTGCAATCCTATCATATCCAATTGTGAATGGTAGTGGACATGTTTGAATCAAGGCTGTAATAAAGCCAGGAGCTGAGTGGCTCTGGTGGAACCTAGACTGGGTGTCACTGACAGGTTATTGCTGAGTAGGTGCTGGTTGATAGCACTGTTGATGGCACCTTCCCTCACCTTATTGAGACTAGACTTACGGGGCAGTGATTGGCCAGGTTAGATTTGTCCTGATTTTTGTGTACAAGACATACCGTGGCAAATTTCCAAATTATTGGGTAGATGCCGGTTGTAGCTATACTGGAACAGCTTGGTTAGGGGTGTGGCAAATTCTGAAGCACAAGCCTTCAGTACTATTGCTGGAATGTTGTTGGAGCCCATAGTCTCTGCATTATCCAGTGCCTCAAATCATTTCTTGATATCATGTGGAACGAATTGAATTAGCTGCAGAACTGGCATATGATGATGGGGACCTCTGGAGGAATCTGAGATGGATCATCCACTCAGCACTTCTGGCTGAAGATTGCTGCAAAAGCTGATTGTGCTGGGCTGTCCCATCATTGAGGATGGGGATATTTGTGGAGCTTCCTCCTCCAGTGAGTTGTTTCACTGTGCACCACCATTCATGCCTGGACGTGGCAGGACTGTAGAGCTTAGATCCGATCCGTTGGATGTGCAATCACAGCTGTCTATCACTTGTTGCTTATGTTGTTGGCATGCAAGTAGTTCTGTTTTGTAGCTTCACCTGATTTTATGTCTGTCTGACGCTGTTGCCAGCATGCCCTCCTGCACTCTCCATTGAACCAGAGTTGCTCCCCTGGCTTGATGGTAAAGGTTGAGTGGGGAATATGCCGGGCCATGAGGTTATAGATTGTGCTGAAGTATTGTTCAATGGTCTACACTTCCTCATGGATGCCCAATTTTGAATTGCTAGATCTGTTTGAGGTCTATCCCATTTAGCATGGTGATAGTGTCACACAACATAATGTAAGGTATTCTTAATGTCAAGATCGCACTTAGTCTCCACAAGGATTGTGGAGTGTCACTCTTACTGATACTGCCATGAAGAGATGTGTCTGTGGCAGGCAGATTGATGAGGATCAGGTCAAGTATGATTTTTCCTCTTGTTAGTTCCCTCATCACCTACTGCAGATCCAGTCTAGCAGCTATCTCCTTTAGGACCCAGCCAGCTCGATCAGTAGTACTGCAGCCGAGCCTCTCTTGGCGGTGGACATTGAAATCCCCCATCTTGAGTACATTTTGTGCCCTGAAGTGCTTTGTCCAAGTGGGGTTCAATATGGAGGGTCCTGATTCATCTGCTGAGGCAGGTGGGTTTGTATGTGGTAATCAGCAGCAGGTTTCCTTGCCCATGTTTAACCTGAAGCCATAAGATTTCATGGAGTCTGCATTCAATGTTGAGGACTCCCACAGCAGCACCCTCCTGACTATATACCACTGTGCCACCACCTCTGCTGGGTCTGTCCTGCTGGTGGGACAGGACATATCCAGAATGGTGATGGTGGTGTCTGGGACATTGTCTGTAAGGTATGATTCTGTGAGTATGACCATGTCAGGCTGTTGCTTGACTAGTCTGTGAGACAGCTCTCCCAAATTTGGCACTAGCCCCCAGATGTTAGTGAGGACAACTGTGCAAGGTCAACAGGGTTGTGTTGCTGTTATCAGTGCCTTAGTTGATGCCAGGTGGTCCATCTGGTTTCATTCTTATTTTGAGGCCTTCTAGCAATTATTGTGACTGATGATTTGCTAGACCATTTCAGAGAGCAGTTAAGAATCAACCACATTGCTGCAGCTCTGGAGTCACTTGTAAACCAGATTAGGTAAGAATGCCATCTTTCTTTCCTAAAGGACATAAGTGAACCAGATCGGTTTTCCAACAATGGTTTCATGATCATCACCGTCTGCTCTAGTGGGATTCAAACACGGGACCCCAGAACACTTCCTGGACCTCTGGATTACTAGTCCAGCATAATACCACTACACCATCACCTCCCCAAACTTAATTATGTGATCAAGCAAATTAGATAAAGATTCATTCACTAAGAACTCAACATTATCCACATTATTTACTATTGTGGTTGGTACAAGTCATTAATTAATCAACTGTGGTCTCAGGTTAAATCTAACAAGTTCAGATCTCCATGAACTTGTTAAACTGCATTTTCTTGATCTTCCTTTCTCCACTGAGTGGTCTCTGCTTTTTAAAATTTATACCTGAGCTTATGTTTTATATTGCATTTTAATAATTTTCTTGGGGTTAGTAAACTATAAATTACTTTCTTTCACTCACAAAATCTTGGAATTGGCTACTTCATTTCTGAACCAGTGATCCGAGTTTTGATTATGTGTGATATCAATCAGTGCTGAAACAAATTCAGATTCTTTGCTGTGGCCAACTGAGGTATTTAGAAGAGGGAAAATGATTCATCCCTCCTCACTGGTTGTAACAAACACGGAGGTTTAACTGAAACATTCTAAAAGACTAACGTAAGAATTGGATTAGGGAAACAAGTTGTTCTTTTTTGCTCAAAAACTGTTTTAAAAAGAAACTGCAACTAGGTTTTCTTGCGTTTGTCATATTATAGAACTTAAATGTCTACGTTCGACATTTATGCATTCATAGAATAGGGCAAATTAACTTAAAAGGTTTAAAGGTATTATCTTTGGGAAAATTAAAAAGATATAGCTTGGCACATAAAAGGTGAAGTTTTGCCCAAAAACCAGGAAATCAGAAACTGCAAAATGGGTGGCGAGACATCTGGAGATAAAACTAAGGACAATGAAACATACAAATTAAAATTGGAACAGCTAAGATAGGAAATGGAGTTCAAACGGAACAAAAAGGAAAGAGAATTCCAGGTTGAACTTGAAAAAGAAAGAGAGAGGGACAAGAAAGGGGAAAAGAGACAAGGTCAGGAGTTACATGGCACCAGGTTATAGTCCAACAGGTTCAAATGAAATCAAAAGGTTTTGGAGCACTGTCTCTTTGTCAGGTGATCAGTCCAACAACAGACATTGCAATTACAAAGAAAGCTGGTTGCTACAGAAAGCTTGTAAAGTTTACTTTCTCATGCCTTAGTAGTGTGCAACTGAATATAAGGAAGCAAAAGGGCAATTTTAAGTGCCTACCAATTGGTGCTAGTACCCTAAAATTCTGTAGCCTCATGGAACAGCCTAAGCAGTTTGTTTTTGTCCACTGCGTACAGGCACATAAAATTCAGGCCACTTATAATGCTTCAGTGAGGTTAGTCTCCTCAAGGAATTCACAAGCTCAGTCCCCATTCCAATCTGGCTGTAAGTTGAGGAAAGAAGGGTAGCAGAGCCTGGACCAGTAGTCCTTCTGGTTGATAATTATGAGTGAACCCTCAGACCAATAAACTCAGGTGGATCAGAAAGAAATAAGGATGAAGTAAGTACCTCTGAGGTAAACCAAAGAGAAAAGTGGACACATGCAGAGGAAGTGGAACTGTCCCAACCATTAAAAGAAGACACTAAAATAAAATGAAATAAATAAATTCCAGTTCTGAAGATGAGTCACTGGACTTAAAATGTTAAAGTTTTAACTTTAGTTGTCAGGTGGCTCAGTGGTTAGCACTGCTACCTCACAGCAACAAGGACCTGAGTTTTTTTTCATTTTTTTCATTTCCTCCTGGTGCTCCGGTTTCCTCCCACATTGTTTGCTGATGACACCACTGTAGAAAGATGGATATCAAACAACAACGAGTCAGAATACAGAAAGGTGATAGAGGGCTTGTTGTCATGGTGCAATGATAAGAACCTCTCTCTTTATGTCTGCATACTAGGACAAAGTTGCTGGAAAAGCTCAGCAGGTCTGGCAGCATCTGTGAAAGAAAAAACAGAGTTAACGTTTCGGGTCCGGTGATCTTCCTCAGAACCTCTGTTAACTCTGTTTTTTCCTTCACGGATGCTGCCAGACCTGCTGAGGTTTCCCAGCAACTTTGTTTTTGTTCCTGATTTACAGCATCCGCAGTTCTTTCGGTTTTTATTTAGGACCACTAGGAATCATGGTAGCACACGAACCCACAGCCACACTACAACAAACACTCACACCGACCAAAGACCCCAGACCCATGACATGCAGAACCAACATAGTTTACAAAATGCCTTGCAATGACTGCAACAAACATTAAATTGGCCAGACTGGAAGGAAACTAGCCATCAGGATACATGAACACCAGCTAGCAGCAAAACGACATGACCAACTTTCCCTCATCTCAGTGCATTCGGACAATGAAGGCCATCAATTTAACTGGGACAACATGACCATCCTAGCTCAAGCCAACCACAGACACACACGGGAATTCCTAGACGCCTGGTTTTCAACCCATAATGCATCAACAAACATGTGGAATAGACCCCATTTACAAACCCATGCAGAACAGAATCGGAAATGACACGACCCAACTTAACAGACCAGATCATATAAATTCCAAGCGGAGTAGAACAAGATCGCTTCATTGGAGGCCGCACTGATGATGTTATCTAGCATGGTGACAAGATGTCTGTACGATAACCAGTCAGCTTGGCGAGCAAACCAACAGCCTCATTCACAACCTGAGCTACAAATCTTCGCATGAACCTTAAATGTCTGCAAAGCAAAAGATCTAATCATTGACTTCAGAAAGAAAGGAGAAGAACAC
>NC_063332.1:61086769-61092871 GCF_021869965.1 Rhincodon typus | reverse complement strand
GTGATTAATTTGGACATTGCCCTGAGAAATAAACCAATGAATGGCTGTCACCTATTTTGTTGAGTTGAAACAGATGCAGTGTGTAAATATGCTCTGGAACTGCATGGTCTGCATGGAACTGGGTGCTATATTTTAATGTAAATTGTTTCAGACACATGCAAGTGTGCCATGCAACAAGGTTGGCTAACATTCCTAAATTGGTTGTCAGTGTAATTCCTTGCACATTCAGAATTATCCAGAAAATATTGTCCATTTGCAAAATCACATCTAAAATTGGGCACTTGGTTGCAAGTTCTTCAAGCACGGGTTGGTTGGATACAGTTAGTACCTTTCGTCCAGCCTGTGAACATGCTGTTTGAAACAGTTCACCAGTATTTGAGACATAAATATCTGGTGCCACACCAGCACTGAATTTTATATACCACATTACTCATTTGTGTGATAGAATTTAGAATTAGGTTTGGTAGCAAATGTAAGGGAGATATCGAATCATGTTGGGCACCAATGAATCAAATTCCGTGCGTGTGTAGTTGACAGTAAAAACCATCAAATGAGTATAGAGGTGGGTATCATCTTACTTATTGACTTTTATCTTTGTCATCTCAGAAGAACAAACATTCATTCTAACACTCAAAACTACTTTAGTTAAGATCAACTGAAAAATAATGTTGAATCTGAGCAACTAAGTTTTTTAAATGACATTTTGCAAAATTATTTTGGCTTAAATGTCACTGGAAATTGGTCCAGTTAAAGTAATTGACTCATGAAACTTCAGGACTATTTTCCAAATTCATATAGAATATGCTTTGAAAGACATAACTCATTAGTTGGGCTTAGTATTGTGTGCCAGCAGTATATATTTTCAATGTGACAAATTACATGTAATTATGCTTTGTGCTACTTGGCATATTACATTTCATCCTCTGGAGCCATCTATAAAATTAGATGGAAACACATCATATGATATACCTCCACCTCATTACAAAGGTCAGCTACAATCTTAAATCTTGTATTCACAAACTGCATGAAACCTTTCACCACAAAGTAGTTTCACAAACAAGTGTTAATTATCCATCAACCATCTCTGGAAAATTGGATTCATTTCAGAATTCTTACAGAAACAAAATAAGCCAGTCATAGCAAAGATAATTAACAAAAGGCATCCGCGATCAAATAATTGGCTTTGTTGAATGAACCCTTTCATCTGTGAAAAAAACATTCAATGAAAGAAGCCAGTGTTCCAGATATGCGCAGAATATTGTATTCTATGTTATAGGAAACCTCCTCTAGAGTACAAATATTTTCAGCTTCTTTGAAGAGCCTTGTATGCAGAAGTGTTACCGAGAATTACAGTTGTCTAAACACACTGGATATCCTAGATTTAATTTTCATCATAACCTACCATGGCTTCTGTAACATCTTTGGTTGAAAGGACAACAGTTGAATTTGCAGGTTTTGCTGCAGGTATTACATCATTTAATCTGCCATGCTGGCTAACTTCCAAAAGTGTGGGAATTGACTTTGGTTGACCTTTGTCATTATTCAATATTTGATACAGAATAACCCAAATGTCTAAACATTACTTGATTATCATTATGACATGCCTCCTTTACCAAACTGAAAGCATGACATCTTTCTTTGTTTTGTGTTTTTTTCTTCTTTTTTATTTGAATTTGTGTAATTATCCTATATGACAACTTTCCAACAATGACATAAATTCTCAAAGTCTAACATTAATATTTAAATCAAATTTTCTTCACAACACTCCAAATTTGAAAGTGACTGTGTGGTATGATAACATTCATGTAAATCATAATGATATAACTTTATCACATGACAATTACATTGAAAGACAGAAGATACCAGTCTAGAATGAGCATGCGTTAAGATAGGTGTTTCAGCTGCATTTGAGAAACTATTGTGTACATATATAAAGAAATAATCAAGCTACGTAAATACCAGGCAAAGACCATCGCCATCAAAAGTGAACCAAACCATCTCCCCTTGGTTTTCAATGGCATTATCACTGCTGAATCTCGTACAATCAACATCTTGGTTGTTGCTGTTGACAAGAAATTGAAGTGGACCAGTATTTAAATATAGTGACTACAACAGCAAGTCAGATGCCATGAATTCTAAGGCAAGTAACTCACCTCCTGACTCCCTAAAGCCTGTCTACTGTCTACAAGGCACAAGTCAGGAATGCGATGAATACTCTCCTCTGATGCTGCTTGGCCTGCTGTGTTCATCCAGCTCTACACCTTGTTATCTCACATATCAGGCAAAGTTTTCTTTGTAATTTTCTGCATAGAGTATGTATCTTAGACATAACCCTTTGCCAACAAACTTACCACATCATTATTTCCTAACTCATTGAGTTAATAAATTACGTCAATTACAAATGTAGGGTAAGATTACCGCATCACAGATCAATGCAGTTCCAGTCTTTTGTTTTGTATTCCACTATCTGGAACTGTTATTTCTTTCCTTCAACTATTATAATCCAAAGAACTGACTTCTCGTTCGCCATTCGACTGTGGCATCACTTGTTCTAATCATCAGTACAAAATTTAATTCCCTTCAATGATTAAATCTAATTGCTTTCTCATGTACATGGAAACATCGCAAACAGGAACTCAAAATCACCAGAGCAGCATTCAGCTTACACCCCTTTTCAACAGCATCAAACAGTATCATAATCCAAACTGTTAAACTCCCAGGTGAGGAGAAATGAACTGGCTCCCTTTCTTTATTCAAATGACCTCCCTCAGTTGGTGGCAACTACTATACTTTCTAAGTTGTGATGTTCTGCGTTTGGTGATTGATGTCAATGTGCTGATTGAATTCTGGTTCTGAACATCTCTGTGGTTTGGTTTTCAGAAGCTCACGCAGTCGGGGAAGAAAATTAAAGGAAACGCTGGTGGCAATAAGAATAATTTAAAAGATACAAACACAGAAATTGCTGACAAAGCTCAGCAGGTCTGGCAGCTTCTGTGAAGGGAAATCAGAGTTAATGTTTCGGGACTGGTGACCCTTCCTCAGAATTGCGTTTACTCTGATTTCTCTTCACAGATGCTGCCAGACCTGCTGAGCTTTTCCAGCAATTTCTATGTTTCTGATTTGCAGCCTCCGCAGTTCTTTCAGTTTTAATTTAAAAGATCCTTCCCTTTTGGATATGTTGCCCTCAGAACAAATGAATTTATGTTTTAAAAGGAGCTAATTTAACCAAGTTTTCTTGAGTTAATGAAAGTGGTGATTTATTTGATACAAAGAAAATGGGCCAAATGCAGGGAAATGGGGTTAGCATGGATATACATTTTGGTCAGCGTGGACCAGTTTGGGCTGAAAGGCCTGTCTCTGTGGAGTGGGACTCTGACTCTGTAACATTACACATCACACACACAGGTTAGAAATGAGAAGTGAGTCAAAAAAGAAATTTAAAAATACACAAATCAGTCTCTGAAGAAGGGTAATACCCAAAACATTGACTTCTCCTTTCCTCCTGATGTTGCCTGTCTTGCTGTGTTCTTCCAGCCTCCTGTTTGTGTACCTTTTTTTGTCTCTCTGGGTTACTCATGTTGACCAGGTAGTGGAACATTGATAACAAAGTGTAGAGCTGGATGAACACAGCAGGCCAAGCAGCATCAGAGGAGCAGGAAAGCTGACGTTTCGGGCCTAGACCCTTCTTCAGAAAAATGGCCTGCTGAGTCATCCAGCTCTACACCTTGTTATCTCAGATTCTCCAGCATCTGCAGTTCCTACTATCAGTGGAACATTGGTAGCTGAGCAGTTGATTTCAAACTTCCTTGCTCTGCAGGTTAGCCAAAATTCTTTTGTCCAGTTTCCTTTTGAACTGGTTTGCTAATTGACTTTCAGTATTCAGTGCTGGAAGCAATGCAGAGGTGACCAGTAGGTTTTATTTTGACTGTGACATTTGCAACACACTAGTGCTCAAACTTATGTTATTGCATATGTATACCTCAGTCCACTAGCACACACAGTCCAGGTTTGAAGCTTACCTTTGACCCCTGTCCCTTCTCTTGAAAGTAGAAATCGCAAACATCTCTTGTCTAAATTTCTGTATTCTCTCCCATCATATTCACAGTCTGAGATACTCACAGGAAATTACAGTTCAGTTTGTAGTACTTTTCGCCCTTTGAAACTTCTTTTAATGCCTTCAGTCATGACATTATCCTCTCAGATAGCCACTGAATTTGTATTTGCAATTATCTTTTGGTTGTATCTCCTTTTTTTAAAAAAAAACACATTGCAAATAAAAGTTCAGTATGTTCATAGGTGGTCCAGGGTAATGACCCATGATCATGCCATATGCAGAGGTCTGAGAACTGATTGTAGGCTATTGTCATGTGACTACAGAGTGACTAGTAAACCGTGTATTGCAAATAGTTCAGCCAATCAAGACATAATTTTCTTTGCTCTTGTAGAATTCATCACAACATACTTACAGGAATGACTACAATAATCAAACATTCACTAGTATGGTTTTTTTTTAATGTAACTAGGCTTAAGAAGTCAGCTGCTATACCTTCCTATGGTGCAACTGATAACAGTGTGCTGCTTACTGGTTCTAGTGGATTAGGTGTGCTGACAAGTTGGCATCCAGGATATGTGACTGATCTTTGCCCTGGTGTTTCCTTATACCTTTTCCTTGGCAAGGCAGTAGACATCTATAGTGCTCCAAGTGGTCACATAAGACTATGAGACAGCCCTCACATCTGCTTTAGAGCACAGAACATAGGACAGAGAATTGCACAGCACAGAAACAGGCACTTTTGTCCACGATGTGGTGCTGAACATGACACCAAATTAAACTAACCCCTTCTGCCTACCCTTGGTCCAAATCCCTCCATTCCTTGCATATTTATGTGCTTATCTAAAATTCCCTTAAACTCCCTTATCGTGCCTGCCTCCACCACCATCTCTGGCAGCACGTTCCAGACTCCTACCACTCTCTGTGTAAAAAAACTTGCCTCTCACATCTTCTTTGAACTTTCCCCCTCTCACCTTAAATGCATGCCCCCTAGTATTAGACATTTAAACTCTGAGAAAAAGCTTCTGACTGTCAACCCTATCTATGCATCTCATAATTTTGTAGACTTCTTTCAAGTCTCTCCTCAGCTTCCATCGCTCCAGAGAAAATAACCTGAGTTTTTCTAGCCTCTCCTTATTGTTCATATCCTTTAATCCAGGCAACACCCTGGTAAACCTCTGCTGCACCCTCTCCAAAGCTTCCACATCCTTTCTGGAATGTGGAAACCAGAAATGAACGCAATACTCTAAATGTGGCCTAACTGAAGTCTTATAAAGCTGCAATATGACATCGTGACTGTTGTACTCAATTCCTTGACCAATAAAGGCAAGCATTCCATGCTTTCTTTACCACCCTATCTATTTGCGCGGCCGCTTTCAGGGAGCTATGGGCTTGAGCCCCAAGATCTCTCTGTACATCAATGCTGTTCAGAGTCCTGCCATTAACTGTGTACTTTCCCTTCACATTTGATCTCCCATAGTGCAACACCTCACACTTACCTGGATTAAACTCCGTCTGCCATTTCTCTGTCCATATCTGCAGCTGATCAATATATGGCTGTATCTTTTGACAACCTTCTACACTATCCACAACTCCACCGATCTTTGTATCATCTGCAAACTTACTAACCCACCCATCTAGTTTTCATCCAAGTCATTTATATATATCACAAACAGCAGAGATCTCAGTACGGATCCCTGTGGAACACCATTAGTCATGGACTTTCAACCTGAAAAACATCCTTCCACCAATACCCTCTGCCTTCTATGAGCAAGCCAATTCTAATCCTCGTGGCTAAGTCACTGTGGATCCCATGCAACTTAATCTTCTGGATGAGCCTACCATGAGGGACCTTGTCGAAAGCCTTACTATAATCCATGTAGACAACATCCACTGCTCTACCCTCATTGATCATCTTTGTCACCTCCTGGAAAAATTAAATTAATTTGGTAAGACATGACCTGACCTGCACAAAGCCATACTGACTGTCCCTAATTAGGCCATGCCTTTCCAAATGTGCATAACTCCTATCCCTAAGAATTCTCTCCAAT
>NC_063332.1:61072625-61086369 GCF_021869965.1 Rhincodon typus | reverse complement strand
TGCTTGGCCTGCTGTGTTCATCCAGCTCTGCACCTTGTTGTCTCAGATTCTCCAGCATCTGCAGTTCCTACTATCCCTAGTCTGTAGTTTCCTGGATTATCCCTATTTCCCTTCTTGAACAAAAGAACAACATTAGCTACTCACAATGAACCTCTCCAGTGGCTAGTGAGGAAATGAAAGATCTTGGTCAAGCCTCAGCAATCTCCTCTCTTGCCTCTCTCAATAATCTGGGCTAGATACCATCAGGCCCTGGGGACTTATCTACCTTACTGCTCTTCAAGAGGCTCAACACCACTTCTTTCTTGACCTCAAATGCCCGAGCATATTAGCATTCTCCACACAAATCTATTATCCTCCGTATCCTTCTTGTGGGTGAATTCCAATGCAAAATTCTCATTTAGCATCTCACCCACATCCTCTGCCTCCAAGCACAATTTACCTCTTTTATTCTTGAGTGGTCCTACCTTCTTCCTAGTTATCTTCTTGTTTTTAATGTATGTACAGAATGCCTTGGGATTCTCTTTAACCCTACTTGCCAAGATCATTTTATGGTCCCTTCTTGTTCTCCTAATTTCCTGCTTGAATTCTTTCCTGCATTCTTTATATTCCTCATGGGCCCTGTCCAATTATAGATTCCTATAACGTTCATACGCGTCTTTATCCTTTTTGACTAAATTCACAACCTTCCTCATTATCCAAGGATCCCTTACCTTGCAATCCTTGTCCTTCCTCCTTACTGGAACATGCTGGCCCTGAACTCTCATCAGCAGGTCTTTAAACAATTCCCATGTGTCAAATGTGGACTTGCCTGATAACAGCTCCTCCCAATTAACACTCCCTAGCTCCTGCCTAATACTGATGTAATTGGTCGTCCCCCAATTTAGTACCCTCCTGCAAGGTCCTGACTTATCCTTGTTCATAGCTATCTTAAAATTTAAGGAGTTGTGATCACTGTTTCCAAAATGCTCTCCCACTGAAAGGTCAGTCACCTGGCCAGATTCAGTATGGTCCCTCCTCCAGTTGGTTTATCCACATACTGCCCTTTCCCTGTAACCTTTGATACCCCTACTCAGAGAGTCATAGAGATATATAGCATAGAAATAGTACCTTTGGTCCAACTGTCCATGCCAACCAGATATCCTAAACTAATCTAATCCTATTTGCCAATATTTGGCACATATCTCTCTAAATCCTTTCTATTCATGTCATCATCCAGATGCCTTTTAAATGTCGTAATTATACCACCTTCACTGGCAGCTTATTCCATACATGCACCACCTTTTGTATAAAGAGGTTGCCCCCTTAGGTCTCTTTCAAATCTTTCCCCTCTCACCTTAAACTTATGCCCTCTATTTTTGGACTCCCTTACTCTGGAAAATAGGCCTTGGCTATTGACCCTAATCATGCCCCTCATGATTTTATAAACCTCTATAAGGTCACCCCCTTGGTGTCCAACATTCTGTGGGCCTTTGACAAGGGAGAAAAGGCAGATTATGAATATGTAGAGAAAACTTTGAAGGATCATTATGTACGGCAACAAGTACCACATTCCAATAGGATGTTTTCTGTCAGATGATACAGAAGTAAAGGGAAACATTTGCCAATTTATTATCATTTGAGATTGGCATTGGAAACATGCAGTAATGGAGCAATGAATCCGAATAACAAGAGAATGAATCGGGTGGTCCAACGTTGCAAATTGGATATAGAATAGAATAGAATAGAATCCATACTGTGTGGAAACAGGCCATTTGGCCCAACAAGTCCACACCAACTCACCCCGTACCCTGTGACCCTATATGTTGAGGCATAAGCTGCTGGAAAGAAGAGGTGACTTAATATTGGAAGGGACTTTGAATATAGCAGTTGCTTTGGAAGTAGTAGTGGGACAATTTCCCAGCATGAAAATGTGGCCTCACCTCTGCCATTAGCATGCTCAAATCTGTGGTTAATTGAGTGGCACCACAGAATCCAGGGTATGTGTAATTCTAAACAGTAAAAGTCTAAGAGAGAGTATCTTAGATGTGTTTTAGATAGGATGATTCCCCTCATTGGAAAGTCTAGGACCAGAGGGCATAGTCTCAGAATAATGGGACACCAATTTAAGAGGAGTTGAGGAGGAATTTCGTCTCTCAGAGGGTAGTGAATCTTTGGAATTCTTTGCCTCAGAGCTGTGGGATCAAAGCCCTTCTGTATCTTTAAGGCTGGGATAGATAAGTTCTTGATCAGAACTTGGAGAAATAAATAGTGATATCTTGAAAAGTGTCCATATTACAGAGGAGGAGGTGCTGGATGTCTTAAGATGCATAGAGGTGGATAAATCCCCAGGACCTGATCAAGTGTACCCCAGAGCTTTGTGGGAAGCTAGGAAATGATTATTGGGCCCCTTGCTGAGATATTTGTATCATTGATAGCCACAGGTGAAGTGCCAGAAGACTGAAGGTTGGCTAATGTGGTATCATTATTTAAGAAAGGTGGTATGGAAAAGCCAGGAGTATAGACCTGTGAGCATGACGTCAGTGGTGGGTAAATTTTTGGAGGAGTTTCTAAGGAATAGGATTTACAAATATTTGGAAAGGCAAGGAATGATTAGGGATAGTCAGCATGGCTTTGTGCTTGGGAAATCATGTCTCACAAACTTAATTGAGTTTTTTGAAGAAGTGACTAAGAAGATTCATGAAGGAAGTTCATTTCACACACTAACTACTCTGTGTAAAAAAAAATGCCCCCATGTCTTTTTTAAATCTTTCTCCTCTCACCTTAAAAATATGCCCCCTCATCTTGAAATACCCCACCCTTTGGAAAAGACCTTTGCAATATCTCACATATCTCCAAATTGAACTCCATCTGTCATTCTTCAGCCCATTGACCAAATTAATCAAGATCTCTTTGTAATCTTAGATAATCTTATCCACTGTCCACTACACCACTAATTTTGGTGTCATCCACAAATTATGCCATCTATATTTTCATCTAAATCAGTTATGGTCATGAAGATAAGAACATAAGAAGAAGATCAGCTTCTCAAGCCATTCTATTAGATTGTAGCTGATCTGATTTTGAAATTTCTAATTGACCAAACACTATTGTGCTTTTTGGGGGAACAGTTGCAGATTTCCATACCCTTTATACAAAAAAAAGTGCTTCCTGACATCTCTCAAAATACGCCAGTTCTAATTTTAAGCTTATATCCCTGATTGTTCAGGACTTCTCTTTTGTAAGGCCAAATAATAGATGCTCTGACACTTCCTGACATTAAATTCTATCTGCTGCAGTTTTGTCCACTCAATTAATCCATCAGTGCCTCTCTGCATCTTTATGTTCACTTTCACTTTGTCACCTAATTTGGTGCTGTCAAAAAATTACATACATGCCTTTCCATTTCTTCACCCAAAATAAAGTATAGTAATTTTATTGACTGAATATCCATAAGCTGTCTGTAGATCTCATGCCAAAATTCCAGAAATAAGGATTGGGAGAATCTCTGAAAGAAATCAATCCTTAAGATTTAGTAACTCATCCAATGGGTACCATGACCAGGAAGACAAATGAAGAATAACCATTTAGATGAATTACTAGGACAACATTCACTCATGAAGTTATACTCCAGCATGAGTCACTGAACTCAGCAGAAGGTTTAAAATATTTCAATGTATGCTGTTGATGCAACAAGCTGTTATGAGAGCTAGCTGTGTTAGAAAATGGAAGAAAAAGATCTATGCAATTTTCACATAGTAATATCCTGGTCTCAGCCAAAAGCCCTCTCAGAAAGAAGAATGGAAATACAGTCAGTGAATAAAACCTCACTTTTTAAAAAAAAAATTCACTTCTAAGTTGACAGCTCAAGAACAGCATGTGCACAGCCCTGGGAATAAATTGCAGGCTTGACCTCTAGTTGCAGAGCATTGTGTGTGTCATGGGTTGGGGGGAATCCAAGGTCGTGGGAGAAAGTAGCTTATGTTTTTATAAACCAGTTTTAAAAACTGAGATTCCAATTGTACAGTTTTGTCATGAATATTTGATAGCCTTTATTAGTTGTTGTTTCTGTGATATAAGAGTAAAAACATGGCACCTTATACATTTAAATACACAAATGTAAACATTAGAAAATTCTGTTAAACTTCATCATTATAAAGATAATCATGAAAAGTTTACCAACTGTTTAAAACAACACTAAGCCAGTGGTGTTTTTAATCATACAGCCATCCGTCATGCAGAGTGTGAGATGAAAATGATCATGTTTACTTATATCAGTCACTGAGTTCTCCAGTTCTCTGCCAAAAATGCTGAACTTTGTTCGAGATATTGATTTTCCCCGAATCTGTCAAATTCTCTTAAATGTATTTGCATAATGATTAGCAAGAAATGTGTGATAAATCATATTTAATCTGCTGAATATTTTTTTTAAAATAGAAGGGCAGAGAAAATATTTCACTTGGCAACTTACTAGGTTTGATCTTTTAAATATGGCCATGTTCAATACTCAACTCATATACCTACAAATAGATTATTAAAATTTATTTGACATGACGTGTGCAGCGATCACAAGGGTAATATTTATTGCCCACATTTATTCGTAGAATCCCTGCAGTGTGGTAACAGGCCCTTTGGCCCAACAAGTCCACACCGACCCTCAGGGCATCCCACCCAGACTCATCCCCCTATAACCCACCTAATCTACACATCCCTGAACACTACGGGCAATTTAGCAATGACCAATCCACCTAGCCTGCACATCTTTGAACTGTGGGAGGAAATCCACACAGACACAGGGGAGAATGTGCAAACTCCACACAGACAGTTACCCGAGGGTAGAATCAAACCCAGGCAGCAGTGCTAACCACTGAGTCACTGTGACTGGTGGCTTGCTCGACCATTTCAGGGGGTAGTTAAGAGCCACACTACTGAGGGTCTGGAAATGCATATACACTAGACCAGGAAAGGATGGTAGGTTTCCTTCCCGAAATGGTCCTTCTCCTATTTCTTATGCTCCTTAGGATTGCTAATACTGGTTTTATGTTCCAAATTTATTTGGTTAACTCTGTTTTAAATTACCTAAGCTGCTGTGTTGGGATTTGGATTTACACACCTCTCTGAAGATTAAAAATCCAATTATTCATATGTGATGAATACAGAATAGTTGAGGAGAATCATAGACGACCTGTGGATATCACAATACGTGTTACACAGGATGAATTATTTCAGTTAAAATATATCTTTCAATTTTAAGTCTGCTGGTGTCAGTTGCTCCCGATGGTGGTCTAAGCACCTTACTTATAAGGGAGTTAACGTGCACTTTCCAAAATATCTTCTGTAGAATGGACTAACCAAGGGATATAACATAACATCACCTGAAGATCTGAAGGGAATGTCTGTGGCTTTCATACATGCATTTCTTTATTTGCTCTAAAAGTGAAGTGAACTAATATTCAGTAACAAGTAGCTTCACATGATTCATTTAAGCTGCTTTATTTCACTTTGCTGAAACAAGACACATATTTTTCCAAACTTTTCACCTTGTGCTCATCAGGACAATTGACAAGAATACAAATTTAAGGGAAAATCCAACACTTATCCTGCTTTAGAGGAGAGTGCTGCTTGTTTGACAAGTGGGCTCTGGTGGTAGAGGAACAAGCAATACACAAGTTAATGATGATTGACAGGAGTTGTTTAAATTTTAAACCCGACAGGAATAACTTTGATTTCTTAGAGCAATGCTGTGACCAATGAACCAACAAATACCTGTCATCTATTTTGTTGATCTGATTCAGGTGCAGTGTATGCACATGCTCATTCTGTCTGCAAAGAATAGGACTCTATTGGTACATGCAAGTAAACCATACTGCCAGTTTAATTGACAATCTTGGAAGCTGTATATACTAACACACAGAGACCTGTATTTAAGGGTGGGAAAGCAATAGAACAGAATCCCCACTGTGTGTAAACAGGCCATTTGGCTCAACAAGTCCACACCAACCCTCTGAAGAGCATCCTACCCAGACCCATCCCCTTACCCTTTCGCTGTAACCCTGAATTTCCCATGGCTAATGCACCTAACCCACACATCCCTGAATATTATGGGTAATTTAGCAAGGCCAATCCACCTAACCTGCACATCTTTGGACTGTGGGAGGAAACCGGAACACCCGGAGGAAACCCACGCAGGCACAGGGAGAATATGCAAGCTCCACACAGACAGTCATCCAAGGTTGGAATCAGACCCGGGTCCCTGGCGCTGTGAGACAGCAGTGCTAACCACTGAGCCACCGTGCCACCTTCACCAATAGATGAGGTAGCTCAGATTTATAGCTCAGATCAAGCATCACTGCCATAGTGACTGGGCACTATGACACAGACTACAGCAGGGAAATCATGGGTCTCAAAGGAATTTAGATTAATGTTGTTGACCCAGCATATTGCAAAGTCAGAATTAACATGACAAAGGGGCAGATTGGAAGTCTAAGTAGCACTGGTGTAACGGAAGAAGAAAGTTAGGAGACTTAATTAAGGTTGTAGTAAAGGAGATTGTTTATGAAAAGCACTTTAAAGGCAGGAAGCATTTAGTTAAATCAACTAATAGTTAAACTGGAATGGAAATAAATGAGAGAAAAATAAAGAAAGAAATGGAATTCAATATTAGAGCCATAGATAGTGAGAAGCATCCAAAGAATGAAAATGTTAATTGAGAGGGATTCATTTCTTAAATGCAGTAAACTATTTCGTAAAACTATGATTTTTAAGTGGGCATTGTTTATTAAAGCTGCAAACATTGGGAATCGGATGCTTTAAATCAGGAACAAAAACAGAAGTTGCTGGAAATGCTCAGCAGGTCTGGCAGCATCTGTGAAGAAAATAACAGAGCTATCTTCCTCAGTTCTTCACAGATGCTGCCAGACCTGCTGAGCTTTTCCAGTAACTTCTGTTTTTGTTCCTGATTTACAGCATCTGCAGTTCTTTTGGTTTTTATTAAGGAAATAGGAATGATTTATTAAGGTTGCAAACAGCAAGATTTTCCAGTAAACCCATGGAAAAAAGCAGGAATCATCCATTTTAGCTGCAAATGTGAGAATCCTTCACTTTGGCTGTGGAAACCAGGAATATTCCAGTTTGGCTACAACTGAAAACCTGCCTGCACAGCAGCACTGTTGTTACTGCACTGCAACATTCAAGCTTTTTAAAACAAGGACAACAAATAATTAAGTTGGGAAGACAAGACATCAGAAATAATACAGATAGGAGATTTAATTTCAGAAATGGCTAAGTAGAACATGGAAATGGACATTTTAGAATTTTCTTTAAGGCACAAAATGTTTTCTTAGCTAGATACTAAATCAGGAGCTGAAGAAGTTAATACATCTCTATATACAACCAGCTCACCAAGGTGTAAAAGAGGCAGCCAGATATTTTTGAAGAGGCACCAAAAGTCTTTGATAATTAATTCAATCTCAGAACATAAATACAAGTCTTGAAAGAGCAAAATTTAACAGAAAGGTTCAGCATCCAGGGCAATCCATTTTATTAATGATCTCTACAGACTAATGGACAAATTTAATTATAGTGACATCAAGGCGGAATGCATAAGAGACAACATTGTTGTCATAATTGCAGGTATACGTTTGTCAGGTTTATTACAGTCCAAAGGAGACATTACTTTCGAGAAATTAATTAAGATGATAACAGAAGCAGAATTCAGGAAGCAAATGTCACTGAAGGACTGTAGGTCATCCTGAACAGGGAAGGTGATGAGTTAGAGATTGTGGTACATGTTGGTACCAATGGTTTGGGAAAAGTGAGGAATGGGGTCTTGCATCAAGAATTCAGGAAGTTAGGCAGTCGAATAAAAAGCAGGACCTCAATGGTTGTCATCTCTAGATTACTTCCGGTGCTACGTGCTAGCGAGTTTAGAAATAGGAAAATAGGATAGATGAACGCATGGCTCAAGAGTTGGTGCAAGAGGGAGGGTTTTAGATTCCTGGATCATTGGGACTGTTTTGGAGGAAGGTAGGGCATGTACAAAAGGGACGGCCTGCACCTGAACCGCATTGGGACCAACATCGTAGGTTTTCTAGTGCTGTTGAGGGGAGTTTAAACCAGTTTGGCAAGGGGAGGGGACACAGAATATTCATAAAACAGAGACACATCATGCTACAGCAAAGGAAGCGGGTCACAGTGAGTTCAGCTATGTTGAGTGTCAAGAGAGTAAGGCAAGGCTGAATGGTCTTTACCTTAATGTCCTCATAATTTTATACATCTCAGTCATGTTTCCCCTCAGTCTCCTCTGCTCCAAGAAAAACATCCCAGTCTGTCCAATCTGTCTTCAGAACTAAAACTCTCCGGCCCAGAAAACTTCAAGGTAAATCTCCTCACCAGTGCAATCGCATATATAATGTGGACTCCAGGACTGCACACAATACTCTAACTGTAGCTGAGCCAACATTTTATGCAGTTCCAGCATTACCTTGCTAATCTTAAATTCTATGCTTTAGCTGATAAAGGCAAATTTCCCATATGCCTTCTTAACTGCTTTATCAACCTGTCCTGCTACCTTAAGGGACTGGTGTACATGCATACCAAGGTCCACCTGATCCTCAGTGATTCCCAGGATCCTACCATTCACCACGTATTCTCTTGCCTTGTTTATTCAGCATCACCTCATACTTATCCAGATTGAATTTCATTTGCCATTGATCAGGCCATCTGACCATCTATATCCCCCTGGAATCGTAGACGATCCTCCTCATTATTTACTACTCCACCAATTTTTATATAATTTGCGAATTTACTGATCAACCCTCTTACATTCAAGTCTAAATTATTTATATAAATCTCAAAGAGTAAGGGCCCAAAATCAATCCCTGTGGAACACCACTGGACAAAGATTTCAAGTCATTAACTCACCCCTCGATCATCATCCTGTGTTTCCTGCCACTCAGGCAATTCTGGATCCAATTGACCAAATTTCCTTGGATTCCATGGACTCTCACCTTCACTATCAGTCTCCCATGAGGGACCTTATCAAAAGCCTTGCAGAGGTCCAAGTACACTAGTAGACTACATCAAATGTATTGCCCTCAATTACGCACCTGGTCACCTCTTCAAAAAGTTCAGTCAAGTTGGTCAAACATGACCTCCCCTTAACAAAACCATGCTGCCTGTTCTCCAGGCACAGATTAATTCCATCCTCAGAACTGCTTTCAATAGTTTCCCCACCACTGAGGTTACATGTAATGGCCTGTAATTTCCTTGTTTATCTCTTTCTCCCGTCTTGAACAGTGGTCCAAACTGGCTGCCCTCCAGTCCTCTGACACCTCTCCTGTGGCCAGAGAGGAATAAAAAATTATTGCTAGTGTCCTACTATTTCCTTCCTTGCCTCAATCAACAATCTAGGATACATTTCACCGAGCCCTGGAGATCTATCTACTTTTAATCTACCAGACCACTCAGAACCTTCTGTCTGTCCATGATAATTTCTTGAATTATACCACAGTCCTTCTCCTTGATTTCAATCTCCACATCATCCCTCTCACTAGTGAATACTGATGCAAAGTACTGATTTAGAGCCCTCGCAATGTCCTCTGGCTCCACACACAAATTATCACTCTGATCCTCACTGGGCCTTACTCTTACTCTAATAATGATGTGGAGGTGCTGGTGTTGGTGTTGGACTGGGGTGGACAAGGTCAGAAATCATACGACACCAGGTTATAGACCAACAGGTTTATTTGAAAACACAAGCTTTCGGAGCCTCAGTCTTCTTCAGGTGTTAGTGACAGAGGTAGTGTCAGATGCAGAATTTATAAGTAAAAGATCAAAGGGTCACGCCATTGATGAGGATGTACTAAACAAACCTAAGATGCTGTTAAATCATTAATCAGTTCGAAGGTTTAAATTGATTAATATGTATATGTAAATCCCTGAATTCCTTTCAATTCACGGTCCTGAGAGAAGTAAAGGTTTTATCAGTGTAAAGAAGAGGTGACATTTTAGGTCAGAAAATACATGTTAGGTGTGAGACCTTGTTTAGAATCTGTTTGTGTTTTAGTTTGGAGTCAGACTGGTTTGATTTATAATGTAGGAATTTATAAAATGCCAAATTGACTGACTGTCTATAAATTGTGCGCTTTGTGAACAAAATACAATGTATCTGCAAATACAAATTCACCCCTTAGATTCACGTGTGTGTGTGTGTGTGTGTGAGAGAGAGAGAGAGAGAGAGTGTGTAGTGTGGTGGAGTCACCTGCAATCAGCCTCTGCTCAGTGACTCAGTTTTGTTGTGTATCCCAAGTCCACCTTGGAGGACTTTTACCCAAAGATCCAAGGCCAAATGTCTTTGAACTCTGAAGCGTTCCCCCACTGGGAGGGAACACCCCTGTCCGGCGATTGTTGCGCAGTGTCCATTGATCCATTGTCATAGCGTCTGCATGGTCTCACCAATATATCATGCCCTGGGGCATCCTTGCCTGCAGCGTATGATATAGACAACGTTGACTGAGTCACATAATCGCCTCAACCTCTCCACCCCTCTCACCCACTCCAACCTCTCCCCCGCAGAACGTGCAGCCCTCCGCTCCAATCCCAACCTCACCATAAAACCTGCGGACAAGGGAGGTGCAGTTGTAGTATGGCGCACTGACCTCTACATCGCTGAGGCTGGACGCCAACTCTCCGACACCTCCTCCTACCGCCCCCTTGATCAAGACCCCACCCCTGAGCACCAAACCATCATCTCCCAAACCATCCACAACCTCATCACCTCAGGTGACCTCCCACCCACGGCCTCCAACCTCATCGTTCCCCAACCTCGCACTGCCCGCTTCTATCTCCTTCCCAAAATCCACAAACCTGAATGCCCTGGTCGACCCATTGTCCCCGCCTGCTCCTGCCCCACCGAACTGATCTCCAACTATCTCGACTCCATTTTCTCCCCCTTGGTCCAGGAACTCCCTACCTCTGTCCGTGACACCACCCACGCCCTCCACCTCCTCCAGAACTTCTAATTCCCCGGTCCCCAACACCTCATCTTTACCATGGACGTCCAGTCCCTCTACACCTGCATTCCCCATGCAGATGGCCTTAAGGCCCTCCGCTTCTTCCTGTCCCGCAGGCCCGACCAGTCCCCCTCCACTGACACCCTCATCCGCTTAGCCGAACTCGTCCTCACACTCAACAACTTCTCTTTCAATTCCTCCCACTTCCTACAGACCAAGGGGGTAGCCATGGGTACCCGCATGGGCCCAAGCTACGCCTGCCTCTTTGTAGGTTACGTGGAACAATCCCTCTTCCGTACCTACACCAGCCCTAAACCCCACCTCTTCCTCCGTTACATTGATGACTGTATCGGCGCCGCCTCGTGCTCCCACGAGGAGCTCGAACAGTTCATACACTTCACTAACACCTTCCACTCCAACCTTAAGTTTACCTGGACCATCTCTAACACCTCTCTCCCCTTCCTGGACCTCTCTGTCTCCATATCGGGCAACCACCTAGAAACCGATATTCATTTCAAGCCCACCGACTCCCACAGCTACCTAGAATACTCCTCCTCCCACCCACCTTCCTGCAAAAATGCTATCCCCTATTCCCAATTCCTTCACCTCCGCCGCATCTGCTCCCAGGATGAGGCATTCCACTCCCGTACATCTCAGTTGTCCTCGTTTTTCAAGGACCGTAACTTCCCCTCCTCGGTGGTCGAGAACGCCCTCAACCGTGTCTCCCACATCTCCCGCACCTCATCCCTCACACCCCGTCCACGCAATAAAAACCAAAAAAGAATCCCCCTCGTCCTCACGTACCACCCCACCAACCTCCGGATCCAACGCATCATCCTCCGACACTTCCGCCATCTGCAATCCGACCCCACCACCAAAGACATCTTTCCCTCCCCACCCTTATCTGCTTTCCGGAGGGACTCTCTCCGTGACTCCCTTGTCCGCTCCACACTCCCCTCCAGCTCCACCACACCCGGCACTTTTCCCTGCAACCGCAGGAAGTGCTACACCTGCCCCCATACCTCTTCCCTCACCCCCATCCCAGGCCCCAAGAAGACTTTCCACATCAAGCAGATGTTCACCTGCACATCTGCCAATGTGGTATACTGCATCCGCTGTACCCGGTGTGGCTTCCTCTACATCGGGGAAACCAAGCGGAGACTCGGGGACCGCTTTGCAGAACACTTACGCTCGGTTCGCAACAAACAACTGCACCTCCGAGTCGCGAACCATTTCAACTCCCCCTCGCATTCCTCAGACGACATGTCCATCCTGGGCCTCCTGCAGTGCCACAACGATGCCACCCGAAGGTTGCAGGAACAGCAACTCATATTCCGCTTGGGAACCCTGCAGCCCAATGGTATCAATGTGGATTTCACAAGTTTCAAAATCTCCCCTCCCCCCACCGCATCCCAAAACCAGTCCAACTCGTCCCTGCCTCCCTAACCTGTTCTTCCTCCCACCTATCCCCTCCTCCCACCTCAAGCCGCACCTCCATCTCCTACCGACCAACCTCATCCCGCCCCCTTGACCTGTCCGTCCTCCCTGGACTGACCTATCCCCTTCCTAACTCCCTACCTACACTCACCTTTCCTGGCCCCATCCCCGCCTCTTCGACCTGTTTGTTTATTCTCCACCTATCCTCTCCTCTATCCCTCTTCTATCCGCCTCCCACTCTCTCCCTATTTATTTCAAAACCCCCTTCCCCTCCCCCTTTTCTGATGAAGGGTCTAGGCCCGAAACGTCAGCCTCTCTGCTCCTATGATGCTGCTTGGCCTGCTGTGTTCATCCAGCCCTGCACCTTGTTGTCTCCACTAAGCTTTCTTTGTTTTTCTTATCCAATTCCTGTACATCCACAGTTTCCTGCACTTGTTGATCCCACTCTTCACCTTGATAGGAACATGTTTGCCCTGCACTCTCACTATTACCCTTTCAAATGTCACCCACTGCTCTGATGTGGATTTTCTTACAAGAAGTAGCTTTCAGTGCACTTTGGCCAGATCCTGTTTTATCTTATTAAAGTCTGCCTTTTCCCAAATCAAAACATTTATCTTTGGCTATCTTTGGCGTTATCCATAATTTCCTTAAATCTTAATGAGTTATGGTCACGATTGTCAAAATAGTCCCCCATTGCCACATTTACCATTTGCCTGGCCTTGTTTCTTAAAATTAGGTTCAGCACTGCCCGGAAGAAGAGTCACAAAAACATTTACTCTTTTTCTCTGTCTGACCTGTTGAGTTTCTCCAGCATTTTCTGTTAAAGGTGTGTTCATAGGTATTGGCATGGCTCCCAGTGATGCCTGGTCCTTCATGGGGTATGCGTACGTTCCTTGTTCCAGACCTACTTGGACCCAAACCTAAAACTCTTTCTCCAATACTTGATGATGTCTTCAGTACTGCTCCCCGCCCTCTTCCAGAATTGGAAAAAAATTGTTAGTTTTGCTTTCAATTTCCATCCTGCTCTCACCTTCACCTGGTCTCATTCAAACTCTTCCATTCCTTTCCTTGACATCACTGTTTCCATTTCTGAGGAAAGGCTGTCCACCAATATATGTGGATGTAACATATTTGAATTTCCAGAAGGCATTTTATAACAATACCACACTTTAGGCTGCTTAATAAGATCAGAATGTGTGCTGTTGGAGGTAGTATATTTGCATGGATAGACAGTTGGCTAACTAATAGAAAACAGAGAATTGGCATAAGGGGGGAGTTTTCAGGATGGCAATCTCTTACTCGTAGTGTACTACCGGGTT
>NC_063332.1:61062096-61072125 GCF_021869965.1 Rhincodon typus | reverse complement strand
GGTGCTTGGGCCACAATTATTTGCAATACATATTAATCACTTGATGATGAAAGTGAATGTATTATAGCCAACTTTGTAGATGACACAAAAATCGGTGGGAAGGCAAGACATGGGAATGACACAAGAAGGTTGCAGAGGGTTATAGACAGGTTAACTGAGTGGTCAAAAACTAGGCAGACGGAATTTAATGTGGCAGAATGTGAAGTTATGGACTTAGACGGGAAGAATAGAGTCATAGAGTCATCAATTCATCCCTTATGGAAACAGACCCTTCAGTCCAACAAGATTAAGCTGACCATAATCCCAAACTAAACGAGTCCCATCTACCTCAATATTATTTAAATAGAGAGATACTGCAGAATGCTACAGCAAGGGAGATTTGGGAGTTTGAGCATAAATCAAAAAGAAAATAGCATTGCAAGAATATCCATAAATTTGTCAAAAGGAAACTAATTACAGCAATGTTTGCTGAACCAGAAGCTTTGACCTGGAGAGAGGGATTACCGTTCGCTGAGCTGAGTGACTGTAAAGGTATTAGATAAGGATAAAAGGGATGAATCTTTTGTACTGATGTTTGTAATAAAGATAATTTCAATAGTGTGTCTAGTCAAATATATTTTGAGTTTATCTCTTTTGTAATAAACTTATGTTCTTTTGTTAGAAATACATTGACAGTGGCTTGCTAATATGTTAGGAACCAACCTCAATAGTAAATGAAAAAAAAATTAAAACTTATGATCAAGGAGGGATGTTGTGAAATTTGAAAGGGTTCAGAAAAGATTTATGAGGGTGTTGCCAGGGTTGGAGGGTTTGAGCTACATGGAGAGGCTGAATAGACTGGGGCTATTTTCTCTGGAGTATCAGGGGCTGAGGGGTGACCTTATAGGGGTTTATAAAATCATAGGGGGTCATGGATAGGGTAAATAGACAAGGTCTTTTCCCCAGGGTGGAGAAATCCAAAATTAGAGGGCATAGGTTTAAGCTGAGAGGGGAAAGATGTGGCAGCTTTCTCACACAGAGGGTGGTGCATGTATGGAATGAGCTGCCAGAGGAAGTGTTGGAGGCTGGTATGATTACAACATTTAAAACATCTGGATGGTATATGAATAGGAAGGGTTTAGAGGGATGTGGCCCAAATGCTGGCAAATGGGACTAGGTTTATATAAGATATCTAGTCGGCATGGACAAGTTGGACCGAAGGGTCTGTTTCTGTGCTGTATATCTCTATAACTCTAAGTCAGGTTTCATGCTGGTATCTGGCAAGTCCAACATCACCATCATGTGATCATAACAATAAATTATTGGTATTAAAGTTCCTGTCTGGTTTGAGAATGAATAATGGTTGTCCATTCACAACTTGACCCTCAGGCACATTCGATATAAAGAAACACTGTACCAACATTGGCCTTGACTTCAAAACAGCAAAATGTAAACAATCAGTGAATAAAATAAGTACTACTTTGAGAGTAAGTGCATATGAGAAACTGCTGGGCACATGTTGCATGTCTTCAAACATCTGTCTACTGTCTTACAAAGCATTTTAAAGGAACCAAAGCTTGTCTAAATTAGCCCGGAGCAGAAGAGTAATGGTGATATGGAGAACTCCCTGTTAGTGATTCACTTCAACTAGCAGTTGGAGATTGTCAGTATTTGCAACAGATTGAAGCAATATGACCCTGGAAGTGATAGATTATTAACAGAAAGCTTGAGTGGCTAGTACTACTTAGAAGACATATCTGTTCCCTTCATTAATTACTCCTAACTTTTCATTTCATTCAGCAAGCTGTCAGCTGGTTAAAGTCTTGTTTGAAAACATTAAGTAGTCTGTGCTAAAGCAAAATTTTGTGTAGATCAGGTTGTGGGAAATTGCAAAGAGAAAAAGAAGACCAGAAAAGCATATGGTTGCTTTAAGTTCTCACAAATCTGAATACCTAAGGAAATACTTGTTGATTTATGTTGCTGTCTAATGAGATCTTTTGTAAGAATTTCACCTGTGGGTGGGCATAAAAGAATTCTGAGTGTGCATTCTAAAGCAGATTATATCCAGGAAAACTGTGGAGCATTTAGCCATGTGTGTCTTTTTCATGAAATCTCTCCTCTTTTTCAGCAGACGGTTTGTTAACTGACAATTGAGTCCACAGATCATACTGGAACTAATAGGTCATTGCTAATAATGGGTCCACTATTATGTTAATATTCTTCCATGAGATTTAGCATTGCTGGCTTGATGAGCACTTATTGCACATCGTCATGACCCTTGAGGTGGTGGTGAGCTGCCTTCTTGAACTGCTGCAGTCCATCTCCATGTGTCTTGGGCGATATTTTTCCAAAATACAATATAAGCAACAAACTTACCAGAGATAACAAGGTGTAGAGCTGGATGAACACAGCAGGCCAGGCAGCATCAGAGGACCAGGAAAGCTGACGTTTCGGGTCTGGACCCTTCTTCAGAAAATGAATCATGGCCTGCTGTGTTCAGCCAGCTCTACGTTATCTCGGACTCTAGCATCGGCAGTTCCTACTATCTCTCAAAAAACTTACCATGCAATTGTAACTGAATTTCATACAAGAAAGAGCTGGTAAGACCCAGTAATTGTTGATTTTCTCTAATTTGTAGCTGTCATTAAAGCTCAACCATTCAATCTGATAATATGACTCCAATCATTCAATTTTCTCTTAGCTCCAGTCGGTAGTACCAAAGATGGGGATTTCTAAAGCCAGCATTATCATGACCATAATCAGTCGGCTTACAAGCTAACTGTCATAACCACATTGATAAACACATGAACAAAGAAAAGGAGTAGGAAATTTGGCCCCTTTAACCTACCTCCCTATTTAATAAAGTAAGATCAGACTTCAATCTCAAATCCACATTCCCAACCACACAATAATCTTTCACCTTCTTGTTTACTGAGAATCTATCCTCCCTGCCCTATATGTATATTCAAAGACTTTCCTTCCACTGCCTTTACAGGAATAGAGTTTCAAAGACTCACAATTTTCTGTGAGAATTTTTTTTTAGTCTCATCTCAATGTTAAATGGACAATCCCTTATTTTTAAACTGAGACCACCAGTTCTAGATTCTCCTATAAGAGGAAACATCCTTTGCCTGTCTATCCCACAAAAAGCCTTCAAGATCTTTCATTCAACTCGCCTCTCATTCTTCCAAACTCCAGTAGATATAAGCATAGCCTGTCCAACCTTTCCTCAAAGACAACCTGCTCATTCCAGTTATCAGTCTGTTAAACCTTCTCTATTTACATCTTTCATTATTTAAGGTGTCAAATACAGTTATCGAGATTTTGTCTCACCAGTGCTCTGCATAAATGAACCACAACTTCACTACTTTTGTATTCAACTTGCCTGATAAATGATAACATTCTATAGCTTTCCAAATTACTTGTTGTACCTGAACACTAGCTTTTTTAGATTCATGCATGAGGACAATCATATTCCCTTTGCATGACAGAGTTCTGTAATCTTTCACCATTTAAATAATATGCTTCTTTTTTAATCTGTCTGACAAAATGGATAATGTCACAATTTCCCACTTTAAACTCTCTTTGCCAGATCTTTGCAGACCCACTTAACCTACCTATATCTTTCTGAGCTTCCATATTGTAGAATCAGAAGAAGTACTTTGGCCCATTTTCTCTACAGTGATAAAAAAATTTTCTCTAAATCCACACAAGTCCTACTTTTCAGCACCAGGTCCATAGCCGTGAATGTTGTAATTGTTCGAATGCTCTTTCAAGTACTTTTCAAGCTGAAAGAACCTCAAACCTGTTGGACAATTGCAGAGGCCAAGACTCCTGTACATCTGCCCTCCATGTCCCCTTACCTGCCTCAGTAGGAGTCATACTCCCCTGAATCTGAGTGTTGATCAAATCAGAAGATCCTAAGATCCAGCTTCTGGTACAAAGAATACGGGTATCATTCCCCTTTCCTGATTCATTGCAATAGTTTAGCCTCAGCTTATAAACTCTGAGCTGAAATTGATTGAACTTCAAAAGGTTACTACAGACAGGTTTACCCTGGTTCAAACTGACATCCAGAAGCTCCCATATGCTGCAGCTATGACATATTGACATATTACCCATCCTTCAATCCTCAATATTCTTTATTTACTATTTAACTACTTAAGTAAATTATTTTATTCAATTACATTCTTATTTGTGTTTTGGAAAATTTTATTAACCTTACCAGCAGTCACTATATTATTTTAATCCTTGGGAACAGAATAAACCTAGGTCACTTACCATATACTCACCGAAAAACTAGTTTCTTCACCTGGAGCAGAATAAGAAACAATTTCCAGAAGTTGAATTTGTTAGAAAAAAGGCAAAGGCAGAGTGAATCTCTATCCCTTTCTGTCTAACCTCTATCGTCAAATTGGTTAGTTTTATATGTTACAAAAATAAAAGTCCTGGCTGACCCAATGACTGAGGAACCAGCTTTAGCTGCTTCTTCAGTCAACTTAACACAATTGCCAATGCAGTGGAGACCTTGTCAAAACCCTGCTTAAGGTTGGAAACTTCAAAATTCAAAATGTAGAATTCAGTCCAATGCTTGCTACAAACAAAGTTAGATTTGTACCGAAAAGTATTACGAGCCCCTATTCAAAATTCATTGTTTGACTCAATTGTCCTTTCTTTCTACCAAATGCTTTATCTTTACAACGTCCAAGAATGTTTTATTGCCTCCCATTCCTTTGCTCATTATTCCCTCAATCCCCGGTTGAATTTGTCACATTTATTCTTTTCCGTCCCATTTTTCAAAACAAATATCCTCTCTAAACACTGCCTTTTCCATGTTGAAACATGGTTTCTCTGCCCCTTTATTAGCTGATGGTCATTGTTGAAATCATTGTTTGTGCCCATACTGTATCCAGACTTAGTTTCTTCAATGATCTCCTCACTGGTTTCCTGTTGCCCCCACCTTCTATAAATTCTAACTTGTCTAAAACTCTGCTGTCACTATTCCTTCACATAGTCTGGCTTTCATCCTGGTTGTCTGTATTGACTCCCAATCCATAGTATCTGTACACACCAAAACCTCAGATGATGAAATTGCTTTGAAGGATGTACAACATTGCATTAAATTTTAAGTTTTAAGTGTACATCTGTCCTTGAACATTACATCTGCTCTACTTTCTAAAGTCCTACTGCACTTCACCATATTTTATGCCTGCCTCATTTCCACAATTTATCCATCCTTCTCTTGCTTTGCTAAACCAAACAAGTGGGAAAAAAGTCAACTGAGGCAATGTGTCAGTTCAGGGTCATCTCACTATTGAACAATCTGCACAGACTCTGTGCCAGAAGAAGATAGATTCAGGAAGGTTATTCCCAGGTAGGGCAGTGGGGGTGGTCTCAGAGAGGCAATAGACCAGGATGGTTAATAATACTGCCTTGTCAAATATCGATTTTACTAACATTTTGGATGGGATTTTATCTTAGGTTCAGGGATCTGGAGTCTGGTGATTTTCTGATGTTACGTTCCCAAATTCTAAAAGAGAGCATATTCAGATAGTAGTTTGGTTTCTACAAGTCAGGTGCAGGCTAGAGTCAGGACTGCTGCCTCCTGAGGCAGGTTTGAGGCAGCAATGCAAATAGGTGAATGGCTAGCAGGGGATAGCAGACCTGAAGGCTTGCCTGCATTTACTGAGATAGCAGCCCAGTTGTATTCATGGTTACAAGGCCCTCTATCTCTCTACTTTTATGACACATATCCTCCATGATTCTCCATCCTCCCCATTTCCGCTCTATGTTTTATTATTTTTTCCATGCCACCTCAATGGACCCCATGTTTATGTTTGTCATGCCTCTCTTGCTCCTAGGAATCCACCTAGTCAACTGATTCAGTATCTTCTAGATACAGACTTAGTATGCCACATAGCAAAAGTGCCAATTCATCAAAATGTTTATTAGAAGAAAAATAATCAAGCATTTAACATTCCCTTTGAAAACAAAATGCCTCTCTTACAACACGTTCCTAGAACCATTAATCAAATGGTGCAATAAAAGACCAGTTGAAAAAGCATTTTACCTAACATCTCCAAACTTTGGCTAAATAAACAAATAGATATTTGAAAAACTATATGAAGGCAAGAGAAGCCAATCTGAAGCTTATAAAACTATCAATCAAACAAAGAAAGTAGGCCCTATTAAGCTGTACAAATAACACACCACAGAGCTGAATGCTTTAGTCAGTTAGTGGTGCTTAGACAAGCATTCATTATGAAGCTGTTAGTCCTGGGAGTCCAAAACATTGACTACAGATCCCGCAAAATCTCATGGCATTAGGTCAACATGGACGACGAAGCCCCCTGCCAGTTACCACTGTCTACCCTCCCTTCCAACTTAGCTGATGAATCAGTTGTTTTCCAGGGTGACTACCAATGGAGGATAAATTGAGGATGGCTAGGCACAAATTGTATTCTGGGCGAAGGACTTCAATGTCCATCACCAAGAGTGGCTCAGTAGCATCACCATTAGCTGAGCTGACTGAGACATAAATGATATAGTTGATGCATTGGGTTTGTGGCAAATGGTGAAGAAAGTTACAAAAGGGGAATAAAGTACATGGCATTGACCTCACAAATCAGATCTGTAACATATGCACCTATCCATGACAGTATCAAAAGGAGCAAGCACCACATACTCCTTGTGGAGACAAAGTCCATCAGGACTAATGAAGAGTTACCTGACTTGAAATGTTAACTCTGTTTTCTTACCACAGATGCTGCCAGACCCGCTGAATTTTGCCAGCAATTTCTGTTTTTGTTTCAGATCTCCAGCGTCCATAGTTCCTTGTTTTGTTTTTACCACTGTAAGTATGTGTTTGGGTTATGACTTACTATTCTTTCTGACTCAGCAAAAATGGTAGGCAATGGCAATAAGACAGAATGTTTAAAAATTATGCTCCACATGCCTCCTTTTTCACTTAGAATTTAGAACAAGTCACACAAATTCTTTCTTTTCTACATTTTACCTTAAAGAGGCAGCCCCAACACATTACTATCTTATAAACTTTGTATTTGTAAAACAAACATATAGCTTTAATATATATTGCGTGAGGGAACTTTGTAGGTGGTCTAGAAATAGATCATTAATGAAGTACATGCCATTTATATTATCCAGAAGTAAGCTGAAATAAACCAGGCGAAACATCACTAAATAAACTGTGCAAAATGCTCTTCAAGGAGTGACTGTGGCATCTGATATATGTCTTACATACACCACACTCATTCCCTGTTGGTATATCACTGCAAATACTGCAATATATTAAAGATAATTCTAAAAAAAATTTTGAAAAGTCATTTTTTTTCATCATCCATTCAGGCCACTTCTTGAGGTTCACGACTAGGCATTAGTTCCAGGATGTTTTCCTTTAACAATTCATTGTATATCACCTTAAAAAAGTATAATGTTCTTCCAATAAAAACAAAATGTTATCATCTATTCAATCTCAAAAGCTTTTCTTAAGTTAGGAAATGAGAAACATGTGTGTTTTAGTTAAAATAAGCTGAATTAGTTGAAACATTCTGGTCAATATGATGAATAACGAAAGAGAAGGAAAGGAGAACAATCCAAAAGAAGATTTGAAATTGAGAAGTTTATTTTTAAAAGACGTTGGGATATTTTTCATCTTAAGAGTAAGACAGGATTTTGTCAACAACTATTAGGGTGAAAGAGGAGGAGAAGAAAATGCTAGTATAATTTGAATTGCCATTTCAACTGTTAAAAAAGTCAATGGTCTAACTGATCATCCAGATCTAACTTTAGGTTGGTGTAGTATGAAATACCTCTGAGAAAGGTGCTGGGATTGAATATTGCATTGGATGACTTCTGTGTAATACCAATTGAGTTGTTAAGGTGTTTTAGGAGCTTATTGTTCCTCCTGGTCCCTTATAACCTTGAACCAACTGTTCTTTTGAAATAGCTTCAGAATCAGGCCTCTTAACTAAGTGGGTGTGGTGTGCTGTGCACTTATGTAGGAATATTTGGAGCTTTTTTTTAGTACTAACACTTTGATTCAGTCAGATACTAACAAGCTAGCTACAACAAATTCTACAGCTACCACTCCAAATCTAACAAGCTACAGTATAATACATAGAGTCAGAGGGTCATACAGCATGGGAACAGAACCTTCTGTCCAACTAATCCATGTCAACCATGTTTCCAAACTAAACTAGTCCCACTTGCCTACATTTCACCCATATCCCTCTAAACCTTTCTTATTCGTGTATGTATTCAAATGTCTTTTAAATGTTGTAACTGTTCCTGCATCTATCATTTCCTCTGGCAGTTTATTCCACACATGAACCACTCTCTGTGTACAAAAAAGTTGCCCCTCATGTCCTTTTAAAACTTTCTCCTCTCACCTTAAAAATGTCACCTAGTTTTGAAGTCCCCCACCCTAGAAAAGACAACTTCCCATTCACCTTATCTGTGCCCCTCATGATTTTATAAACCTCAATAAGGTCAACCCTTAACCTTCTATGCTCCAGTGAAAAATGTCCTCGCCTATCCAGCCTATTTTTATAACTCAAACCCTCAGTTACTGGCAACATCCTAGGAAATCTTTTCTGAACCCTCTTCAGTTTAATAGTATCCTTCCTCTCGCAACGTGACCAGAATTGCACACAGTGCTCCACTTGAGGTCTCACCAACATCGTGTACACCCCCAACATGACATCCCAACTCCTACACTCAAAGGTCTGAGCAATGAAGGTAAGCGTCTGTACGTGATGCAAACTTCAAAGAATTATGTACCTGAACCTCTATGTCTCTCTGTTCTACCATACTACCCAGGGTCTTCTAGTAATTCTGTAAGCCCTGCTCTGTTTTTTTTATCAAAATGCGATACCTCACATTTCTCCAAATTAAACTCCATCTGCCACTCCTCAGCCTATTGACCCAATTGATCAAGATCTCTTTGTAATCTTAGATAACTTTCTCCACTGTCCACTATAACACCAATTTTGTTGTCATCTGCAAACTTGCTAACAATGCCTTCGATATTCTCATCCAAATCATTTATATAAATGACAACCAAAAGTGGACCCAAAACCAATCCCTGTGGTACACTGCTGGCCACAGGCCTCCAGTCCAAAAAACAACCCTCCACCATCACCCTCTGTCTCTTACTGTTAAGCTAATTTTGTATCCAGTTAGCAAGCTCACCCTGAATCCCATGCAAACTAACTTTACTAATTAGTCTACCATGCAGGACCTTCCCAAAGGCTTTACTAAAGTCCATGTAGACAATGTCTACCACTCTGACCTCATCAATCATTTTGGTTACTTCCTCAAAAAACTCAATTGAGTTTGTGAGACACAATTTCCCTCTCACTAAACCAAGCTGACTATCCCAAATCAGGTGTAGAGCTGAATGAACACAGCAGGCCAAGCAGCATCATAGGAGCAGAGAGGCTGATGTTTCGGGCCTAGTCCCTTCATCAGAAATGGGGGAGGGGAAGGGGATTCTGAAATAAATAGGGAGAGAGGGGGAGGCAGATAGAAGATGGATAGAGGAGAAGATAGCTGGAGAGGAAACAGACAGGTCAAAGAGGCAGGGATGGAGCCAGTAAAGGTGAGTGTAGGTGGGGAGATAGGGAGGAGATAGATCAGTCCAGGGAGGACAGACAGGTCAAGGGGGCGGGATGAGGTTAGTAGGTAGGAGATGGGGATGCGGCTTGAGGTGGGAGAAGTGGATAGGAGGGAGGAAGAACAGGTTAGGGAAGCGGGAACGAGCTGGGCTGGTTTTGGGATGCGGTAGGGGAAGGGGAGATTTTGAAGCTTGTGAAATCCACATTGATACCATTGGGCTGCAGGGTTCCCAAGCGGAATATGAGTTGCTGTTCCTGAAACATTCGGGTGGCATCGTTGTGGCACTGCAGGAGGCCCAGGATGGACATGTCGTCTGAGGAATGGGAGGGGGAGTTGAAATGGTTCGCGACTGGGAGGTGCAGTTGTTTATTGCGAACCGAGCGTAGGTGTTCCGCAAAGCGGTCCCCAAACCTC
>NC_063332.1:61022922-61061596 GCF_021869965.1 Rhincodon typus | reverse complement strand
TTGGAGTGAAGGAAGTAGAAGATACAGAAAATGAAGCACTTGAAGCAATACAGAGCAATGTGGTTTGATCTGCTTGCAAAGGTTGATAGAGATATAGCCACAGGGAGGTTTGAACATGAAGGCGGGAATTCTAAAATTGCAGCATTGAGGAATAATGAATCGATGTGAGTTGGCGAGCACTGGTGATCAATGAACTGCAGATACTGGAAATCAGCACAATGAGAGCTGAAGGCCATACATGGTGATAGGGGAGTTACGGGCTTAATTTTAGATAATGAAGCCAGTAAATGATAAAGCATCAGTGGATAGCATTTTTCACGAAGTGATCATAACTGTTAGATTCAAGATTGTTACGGAAAAGGACAAAGGTAAGTCTAAAATCAAATTTCTAAACTGGGAGAAGGCCAATTTTAATAAGATAGGTATGATTTAGCCAGAATGGACTGGGAGCAGATACTTTTAGGTAAATCTGTGTCAGAGCAGTGGAATACATTCAAGAAGGAAATGGGGAGTGTACTCGAACATGTTGGCCTGTAAAGATAAATGGGTTTACCAACAAACCCATCATAACAAAGAATATACAGGATCACATAAAGAGTTAAAGGGAGGTTTATGGCGTACACCAAGAGTTCAAAATAGCAGAAGCTCTAGAGGAGTACAGAATGTGCAAGGGGATTTTTTAAAGAAAATAAGGAGATAAAAAGGAGCATGAGAGGATAATCACAGATAAAATAAAGGAAAATCCTAAGTTATTTTATAAGGGTACTATGGGTAAAAGAATACTTAGGGAAAGAAAAGGCCCATAAGGACCACGGTGGTAATTTTTGCCTACAGCTGGATATCATAGGGTTCTAAGCCAATACTTTGTCCCTCTCACCAGTCAACACTGACACAATGTAGGTATAGAAATCAGGGAGCAAGACTGTGAAATAATTAAAGAAATTAGCATGGACAGAGAGTGTGAGGCCCTGACAATAATTTTCAATTCCCCTCTGGCCACACCAGAGGTGTCAGAGGACTGGGGGACAGCTAATGTGGTACTGTTATTCAAGAAGGGAGCAAGGGATAAACAAGAAAACTACAGTTTCAGTGGTGAGGATTCTATTGGAAATAATTCTGACAGAATTAATCTGCATTTGGAGAGGCAGGAATTAATCAAGAATAGTCAGCATGGTTTGTTAAGGGGAGGTCACGTCTGGCCAATTTGGTTGAATTTTTTGAAGAAATGACCAGGTGTGTGATGAAGGCAATGTATTTGACACAATCTACTTAGATTTTAGCAAGGCTTTTGATAACGTTCAGCAAGGAAGACTGATAGCAAAGGTATGATCTTTGGGGTCCAAGGAAATTTGGCAAATTGGATCCAAACTTAGCTGAATGGCAGGAAGCTGAAGGTAATGGTTGAAGGGTGTTTTTGTGACTGGAAGCCTGTGTCCAGTGGGCCTCTGCAGGGATCAGTGTTGAGCCCTTGTTTTTGTGGTCCATATATGTGATTTAGACTTGAATGTAGGAGGGTTAATCAGTAAGTTCACAAATTATACAAAAATTAGTGAGGTGGTAAATAGTGAAGAAGATGACATTAGATTACAGGAAGATATAGATGGGCTGGTCAGTTCTTTTTCTTTATTCATTCATGGGATGAGGGTGTTGCTGGCTAGGCGGAATTTATTGCCCATCTCTTATTGCCTAGAGGGCAGTTAAGAGTCAACCATATCGCTATGTGTCTGGAGTCACATGTAGGCCAGACCAGGTAAAGACAGCAGTTTCCTTCCCTAAAGGACATTAGTGAACCAGATGGGTTTTTCTGACAATTGACAATGGATTCACGGTCATCATTAGATTCTTAATTCCAGATATTTATTGAATTCAAATTCCACAAGCTGCTGTAGCGGGATTCAAACCCGGGTCTCCAAAATGTTGTCTGGGTCTCTGGATTAACAGTCCAGTGATAATACTAATAGGCCGTTACCTCCCCGCAAATGGCAAATAGAATTCAATTTGGATAAGTGTGAGGTGATGCACTTGGCAGGACAAACAAGGCAAGGGAATACATGATGAACAGTAGCATTCTGGGAAGCACTGAGAATCAGAGGGACGTTGGTGTGCATGTCCACTGGTCTCTTAAAGTCGCAGAACAGGTACATAAATTAATTAGAAGTCATATGGGATACTTGCCTTTATTAGTCAAGGCATAGATTTTAAGAGCAAGGAGGTTATGCTGGAACTGTATAATACTTCGGTTAGGCCACATCTAGAGTATTGTGTGCAATTCTGGAATCCACATTATATGAGGGATCTAACTGCACTGGAGAGGGTGCAGAGATTTATCAGGACAATGTCTGAGCTGGAGAGTTTTAGTTATGAAGAGTGATTGAATAGATTGGGATAACAAGGTGTAGAGCTGGATGAGCACAGCAGGCCAAGCAGCATCAGAGGAGCAGGAAGGCTGACGTTTCGGGCCTAGACCCTTCTTCAGTTCCTACTATCTCTGAGTAGATTGGGGTTGTTTTCCTTGCAACAGACATGACTGAGGGGCAATGTAATTGAGATATGTAAAATTATGAAGCAGACAGACAGGGTTGACAAGAAGGAACTTTTCCCCTTGGTAGAAGGATCAATGACCGGGGGAATAGATTTAAGATAAGGGCCAGGAATACAGGAGATGTGAGGAAAGATTTTTTAATTAACAGGGTGGTGACAAACTGGAACTCGCTGCCTGTAATGGTGGTCCAGGTAGAAACCCTCATAATAACTAAGATGTATTTGAACGTACACTTGCAATGCCAAAACATATAGGCTATGGACCAAGTACTTGAAAATTAAATTAGAATAAGTAGGTGCTTGATTTTGATTGAAGGGCCTTTATCTGTGCTGTAAATATCTATAACTCTATAATGGGTTTGAGAGGTGTTGAAAGAGACATGGTAGTGGAGTAGAATTAGGTGTGGTCAGAGTACGTATGGAAGTTGATGTCATTTCCTTGAAATGACAACTTTGAAAGAGCGGCACACAGATAAGAAATAGAAAGGTTAAAGGATGGACGCTTAGGGAACTCCAAAGATGACGGTACTCGTTCAGAGTCTCTTTGACTCTCGAGGAGAAACTATGACAGTAGATAGTGACTTCTGTATAGATCCTATCTGATGTTTTTTTTAAATGAACAAATGAAAAAGTACAGCACAGGAACAGGCCCTTCGGCCCTCCAAGCCTGTGCTGACCATCATGCCCTAATTAATCTAAAAACAAACTAGCCATTTTTCGATCTATATCCCTCTATTCCGTCCCTATTCATGTACCCATCTAGGTGCCTCTTAAATGTCTTCAATGTGCCCGCTTCCACCATCTCTTCTGGTAGTGCATTCCAGGCTGCTACCACTCTCTGTGGGAAAAAGTCTCTGACTATCCCACCCTATCTATGCCTCTCATAGTTTTGTAGACCTCCATCAGGTCTCCTCTCAGCCGCTGTCTTTCCAGTGAAAACAATCCCAGACTTTTTAACCTTTCCTCATAGCCAATGCCCTGGAGACCAGGCAACATCCTGGTGAACCTTCTCTGTACTCTCTCCAAAGCTTCCACATCCTTCTGGTAGTATGGTGACTAAAACTGCACATAATACTCCAAAAGTGGCCTAAGTGGCCTTATATAGCTACCCTAATGGGCTGGCAATGGCTTAGTGGTATTATCACTGGGTGTTAATCCAGAGACCCAGATAACATTCTGGGGACCCAGGTTCATATACCACCCATGGCAGATGGTGAAATTTGAATTCAATAAATATCAGGTGGTCTACAGGGCTGGCGTAGGAGGGAGGGCTTCCATTATGTGGATAATTGGAGCACATTCTGGGGAAGGTGGGACCTGCACAGTAACGACGGGTTGCACCTGAACCGGAAGGGCACAAATATCCTGGGAGGGAGGTTTGCTCAAGCTATACGGGATGGTTTAAACTAGATTGGCAGGGGGTGGGGAACCAGATTTGTAATTCAGAGGATGAGGTATTCAGCCTTCCAACAGGTTGTTAATAAAGAAATGCGGTCAATGGAGCGTACACAGAGATGGTTTGAGGTGTGTATACTTCAATGCTGGAAGTATCAGAAATAAGGCGGATGAACTTAGAGCATGAGTCAGTATTTGGAACTACGATATTGTGGCCATTACAGAAACTTGGGTAACTCAGGGACAGGAATGGTTGTTGGAAGTTCCGAGATTTAGATGCTTCAAAAGAAGTAGGGAGGGTGGAAAAAGAGGCGGGGGAGTGGCATTGCTAGTCAGGGCTAGTATAGCAGCTACTGAAAGGCAGTTCGAGAATGATATGTCTACAGAGTCAATTTGGGTTGAGGTCAGGAACAAGAAAGGAGCAGTCACTTTGTGGGGGTTTTTTACAGACTCCCTAATAGTTGCAGAGAAGTGGAGGAGTGGATTGGAGGCAGATACTGGAAAGGTGTAGAATTCACAGGGTTGTAGTCATGGGTGACTTCAACTTTCCAAATATTGATTGGAAACATTTTAGTTGTAATAGTTTAGACGGAGCGGATTTTGTCCAGTGTGTTCAGGAAGGATTCCGGACACAGTATGTAGATAGACCAACATGAGGAGAGGCCACTTTGGATTTGGTGCTTGGCAATGAACCAGGCCAAGTGTTAGACCTGTTGGTAGAAGAGCATTTTGCCGGTAGCGATCATAACTCTGTTACTTTTACAATAGTCATGGAAAAGGATAGGTACATACAGCATGGAAAGGTTTATAACTGGGGGAAGAATAATTACAATTCTGTTAGGCAAGAACTGGGTATCATAAAATGGGAACAGATGCTGTCAGGGAAGAGCGCTATTGAAATGTAGAGATTGTTTACGGAATGTATACTGCGTGTGCTCGATATGTTTGTCCACAATTACGCTCCATCGACCGCTGAAGATTCACAGCAAGCCCCAACAAGGAGTGAGGAGAATCTGAGTTTGTCCAAGTCCTGGAAACCAAAAATGGAGCATTGATCATTGTTGTGCTACTCGCTCATTAATGCCACTGCATATGAACTCTTTACATGGCTGACTTTCTACCCCTTGTCCGTGACATTTTCTCTCTTTTTGCACTCTCCTTGGTAGCAGCAGAGTCTCAGTCTCTAAGAGGCCTTGGCCTAAGACTTCTCCTCCTCCATCTCTGAGGATGTGAGCACAGATGTCTCGGAGGATTCACTGGTGAGGCTGCCTCCTGCACCTTCCACCAGCTCAGATACTGACATCCCAGTCAGTGTTTATCCTTGATTAGACTCGGGATCATCTGCAGTGACGTCTCTGCAGCTGTTTCAGCAAGAACCGTCCTGGCACCTGGAGAACTGCTGGGGAACAGGCATCTGTTCAGCCCCAGGCAGGAGAGCACCATATGTTATTGGTGATTAAGACCTCATCAAAATGCATAAGGAGACACAGCAGCAGCAGGCAGGATTGTTGGACAATCTGATGAATGTTTGCAGGAAGCACCAACGCTATTGGTACCATACTGTCTCTGGCATGTGAACATCTGACTATCTCCTTGAATAAAGTGGTGATTATCATGGACAACCAGTTGCAGCAATGCTTGGTCTACACATGCACTTACACTCCTATGCTCCAACCAATGGTGGCCTGCAGCAATGGCCAGGTGACAGCAGGACCAGGGACCTTGACCTCACTCCAAGTGTTTCCTCACAAGAAGGCAAGGTGGTGGTAGTAGATCCCCGTCCAGAAGAGGAACCACATACAGGCCACTCTGATGTTGCTTCTCAGGACAGTGCAAAGGTGGCTAGGCCTTCTACCTCCATCCTGCCTGCCAACATCAGCCTTGTGAGAGTTCGAGCTGAGGAGGGTGCACTTTGGGGTGGTCTGTGGCTAGATGAGCCAGACATGCTAAGGGTGTTCTGTCCAGAGTCTCCTAGCCAAGACTCCAGGGCCAAAGGACTCCACTGTCAGGCAACTTCCGTCTAAACCAAATGCAGACCTGAAGACTGCACCAAGATACAGTGGGAGGGAAGGAAGGAAGTGACACCTCATTGCAAATACATTATCACATCCCTAAACATATGTTCACTTTTCATCATCAGCTGTATGAACAAATATCTGCCTAGTTGAAATTACAAAACTAAAGGTGTAAAGTCCAACCATCCTTAGTGCTACAGAAGTTTTTATGATCCAAGGTGTGGAGTGAGTAGATCCTGCAGCATGTGCAGGCTCTGGGAATTTGGAAGTTACTTGCTACTTTAGAAACTAGAGTCAAGCTTTCCATGCTTTAATACATTGTTTGTGCAGCACAGACATCAATGGAACTGACTCCTGATGCTCCAGGATGTTGTCAACGGTACTCGAGGCCAGGATTTGGACTCCACACAGTAGGTTAATAGCTAAGGTTCATGTGCAGTTTGTAGTGCTCACAGGTGTCCTTCAGCTGTACTGTGTAAGTGTCTGTGTAAAGCTGTTGCCTTTTGAAGGGTCTCAAATCATTCAAAAGGAAAGTCCCCTCCATCAGAAAATTAAACATATCCAACGCAATCTGTGTGTAGTCACAACCATTTTCCACTCCACTGCACACCTGTTACTTGCAGGATGATGACAGAAGCAGCAGTTACTCTTCACAAAGTGAGTATCAGTCTTAGCCTCTTAACTTGATGAACTCTTACATGTACATGTTCCTTTCCTGGAAGCCTTTCCTACCATCTCTATTTGCAATGAAATTTCCCACCCAAATCATTGACCTAAGTTTGCATCTCCCCACTTCACTATCCTCCCAGACTCAGTCATACCTGCCAGATATAGCAGTCGCTGTTGCACCTCCCACCAGCCCCCTCATTGCTGATTGTCAATTATCCTCTTTTCCCATCCCCTCCCACACTCTTGCATGACCCTTACCCTTTCATGCTCAATTGTCTACCCCATTTACATATTGAATTGCCAACACTTCATAATTGTTTTCACATCTACATCCCAGCATACCGCCTCCAATCCTTACAATCAAGTTCCCCATTTGCTCACACAGTAGTGGCCCCTGATAATCCCCTGTCCCTTGAATTTTGGTGGCTGGACCATAAATCAACCGCCCACTCCACCCCCAAATGACCCAGATGGACAGCCCTGACTGCTGGCTGAGTAGCTCACTGACTGACATCTGCACAGCTCCGGGCCTGATTTCTTGCCACGCACCTACCTGGCTGAACTAGACTCATAGGGTTGACCAGGGCCTCTGCTTTCCTCAAGTGGCAAACTGACCATACCCAAACCAAGCCCAAGCCCCTAGACTAAGATGTTGATGCCTGGTGTCCAACATGGAGTTCCACAGGGGTGCCATCAGGGAGCTGAAGTTGCCAGGTAATCGTTCTGGCTTTCACGTTGAGAATGGTTGGATCTAGTTCTATCGATGGGTAGGAAAATGGAAATGTACATATTAATGACATGAGATTAAGCATTAATGGATGCTAGTGCTGCAAATAGGCCTCTCAATGCTCACTAACATGATTCTCATCTTGCTGTTCAACGTTTAATTGGAAAATGAAACATTTCGCTTTCTACATCGAGAAACTCTTTGCTAGCTATCATATGCGATTGTCCCAATTGCCTTAGCAATTCCTGTGTCATTTTGGGGGCTGGGGAGATTCCATTCCATGTATTCTATATGGTTAAAATTATATTTCTGGGCCTGTACATCACATGTGTCTAATGCATTTCTTCAGCCTTAGTTCTTCAACCTTAGGGTTGTATGAGATGAAACAACAAATGTAACTATTGATATCTATTGATTTGAAATTTGATATTTTTAATTTTCTTGTTCACAGAAAATGTGATTCTGGGAATTCTACCACTGATTAGGTTTACATCTGCTGTATAAAAAAAACTGTAAGCAATTCAAATTAAAATCCAGTGCGTGTGTGAAGAGAGTGAACATGCTTTCTGTTTTTGTGCATTAATTTGCTTCTTATTTTAGCCTATATTGTTAGCTGGTTGTAATGCAAATAAGGCATATTCTCATTCCTGTAGATAAATATTTTTTAATCAACCTATTCAGAGATGTTATGAAATACCTCTAGAGTAGGCGGGACTTAAACCCATGGCTCCTAGCTCAGAGGTAGGGACACTATCAGCGCACCACGCATGGGCTTTGCAGGAAAGTGGATCCTTAATTGGAAATAGGTGATTTAGTGGTGGTGGATCAGGTTCAAAAGTAACATTGGTGGTTTGGTGGTGGGAAAAATAATAATGTTCAGTTGTGTGTGAACACACTCTGGATATAAAAACTTAAAAAAAACACTCTGAATGCTATTCTCAACACCCAGATCTACCACAGCACTGCCTGTGATCCAGACACAGATCTGCACAGGAAGCAACCCTGGAAAATTTTTCATCCAAAGCGGAAATGTCATCGTTGAATCACAATCTGCAATACTGCCCAATCAGGTAAAGACCAACAATTCCTTGACATGACTGAATAGCTACTCTTCTGCATTTCCACATGGAAAGCAGTTGGAAAATGGAACATATTTTAAGATAGCACCTTAAAGAATGCATTCTCAACATATAAGAAGCAACAGCAGAAAACGGCTGACTGTCATTGAAGTGGTCCATTTCATTAACTACAAGAAATCTCCGAGTGAGAAGATTCTCAATACATGAAGAGCTGTTCAAAGTAAAGTCCAACAGACTGACAGACAGTGCACTAATGACTTCTGGTTACAACTTTACAACTTTGCTAGAAAATCCAGATGTCCTTTTCCATAGGGAATTCTAGGGACACATATGAAGGGATCACGAAGGTAACAGGTCAATCGAAAAAGAAAATGGCTCCGTTGAAAACAATGGTAGGGATGACATCTCTGACTGCCATATACACCAGAAGAGACGATTAGAACTCTGCCTTGAGTTGTACTATAGGGACAACATCCTCATAAGGAAGTTCTGGAAGCTCTGGACACTGTAGAGTGCCTCTGTCATGGCAGAGCTGGATACTGAATCCATAGGGGAGAAGCATTGATGGTCACGGGCAAAATTCCAAGTACTAAAGTCATCAAACAAAGGAAAACCCCTGTAACATTTGCATGGACTTCTCTGTCTCTGCTTGAAGGAGGGGGCAGTAAAATGATGCAAAGATTGTAATTATCAGTTGCTTTTCAGGTTAATTACTAATTCATTTCTAATGGCTCTTATTACTATTGCAAAAAGTATTCAGTGGCTTTCAGATTTGTTTCAAGTTGTTGGAGTCTACGGAGATAACAGGATTCAAATACTGATTATAGGAACATAGAAACAGAGTTATGCTCCTTTACCCTACTTAATGCTGATCTATACCTCAATTCCATTTAACTTAGATCCATATCCCTTTATATTCTCACTTAACTAACCTTTAATTGCCCTAGCATCCAGTCTTTAGAAGTAGAAAATCCTGGATTTCAAATACCTTTTGTGTAATTTTATTTTCTAGTATTGTATTTCAGGATATACATAAACGCTGAATTACTACAAACTGAAATTTTGGCCATTCTGATGTTATAGCAGGCAGATTTTGAACTCACCCTAGTATTTGACAAATAAAGCAGGGAATTGATGCTATAAGTGACTAAAATGAATTCAAACTGATGTGTACATTTATCAGGGTTAATTTAAAATGGAACTGTGTATTGAAATATGTGATGATGGTTCGACACATCATAAGGAAATACTCTGGCAACTTTAGGCTTATATTTAATACTTAATGTTAAATTGCAACTACCAAGGATCACAAGGTACAAACAGAACAATGGTGTAAAGATACAATCCTCATGGTTCAGTGATTTGTCATGAATAAGTAAAAGTTGATATTTCTGTAAAACTTGCTTCAAAAATGCCATTTTACTTACTGCTTCTTGATTTGTGATCTGTTACAAAGGTGACTCTGCAGAAGAAATCGATCTCAATGTTGTTTATCAGGCAGCATCCAGTGGAGATGTCAACACCCTGACTGCAGTGATTCGTGGGGATCCTTCAATCTTGGAATGTTGTGATAGTGAGGGTAAATGTGTTATCAATACTCCATCCACGTATAAATTTAGACTGGATTTTATAATCATAGAAAATACAAGTTCCACACAAACAACACTTAAAATTCTTATATCTGTTCAACGGGCAACAGACCATATTAATAATATGTGGAGTAACTGAGATATAGTTCCCTGGTATGGTTTCAGGTCTGTACTAAAGTAGCTGATGTTACCCAGGTTAATGATTGGGTGCCATAATTGACTTCAACAATTATGGGTTGCGTCAAAAACATAGGAGGTAATGTGGGTCCCTGTTCCAGATTGCTATTCCTTGAAGTTAGGATCAGGTTCAGCTACAATGTGCACTATAGTTGACTAGCCTTCAAATATTCACTGCCTAGACACAGAAAAAGGATTTAGTTGAGTGCTGGAGGCTTACTAGAACCCATAGTGCTGTAGTCCAGGAAGAAAATTAGGGAAATATTCTTAGGTCACCACTTTGAGTAATCACTGTTTACTAAAAATAAAGTCCATGTCTGGCTCATAAGGTTAATTCATGTTCTACCTCACAAATTAGAACTTGCATTTGTATCTTTGCACATTATAATACTGTATGTTGTTATAGAAGAGTCTAATAAAGAACAATCCAAAGATCTGGTCCTTCTAATATTTTCATTCTGCTTTAATTGAGGGTATTTGTTTTTATTCATTCACAGGACGGGGGTGTCACTGTCTGGACCGGCATTTAATTACCCATCCCTATCTGCCCAGAGGGCAGTTGAAAGTCAACCACATTGCTGTGGGTCTGGAGTCACATGTGGTCCACACTGGGTAAGGATGGCAGTTGCCTTCCCTAAAGGTCATTAGTGAACCAGGTGGCCTGGCCAGTGACACCCTCATCTTCATCCTGTGAATGAATAAAGAAAAATATAGCTGTATGGGTAAGTTGAAGAATTTTGGAGAGAACACCATATTAAATTATAGATAATTGAGTTTTAAATTTAAGTTGTTATTGCAAATGGGGAAAAAACAGTTAATTGTTCAAAAAATATTTCAGGATCAACTCCATTGATGCACGCAATATCCGGTCGCCAGCTTGATACAGTGAAGCTGCTCCTTAAGATGGGGGCTTCCATCAATACGGAAGATGCCTGTGGAAGAACTCCACTATCTCTGGCTACCTACTTGGTATAGATTTCCTGTTATTTTATTTATCGTAATCCCAGTTTGCAAGAAATAATTGCTTTGCAGATCTTGGTGATTAAAGCTAGCAGGAATTTAAAAATGTATCATACATATCTTTGTATTTGTAAAGTTATAAATAATGGACCAAATTTTGCTGGAGCAGTAGGGTCTAATTTTTTGACTTAGCTATGCATGTTTAGAATTTTTAAATATTGTCTGTAAAGTTGTTTGTTGTGCAAACTGCTCAGTATGGAGGGCCACAGGACATCTGGGAGTTTAGTGCACAGGGAACAACATGGGAACGGCTGACTTATATAATTAACAGTCCAGTGGGGAGTCATATTGGAGTGGCAAAATGGTAAAGGCAATGTTGGGACAGCACCCTGCGACATGGAAATGTTTCCAGCTATGGGGAGGCAGCCTCCCTGCTGCAATATGGGGACATTGTTCCATAAGTCAAAGAAGGGGCCAAGATCAGGGAAGGCAGCTCCCATGAATCCAAGATGTGTCGGTAAAGTGGGACCTTCAATCCTATGAATTTTTCTTTGTTTCAACTTGCCTCTGGGCATTTTCAGGCCCCCTCCTGCAAAATTGATCTCCCTGTTGTACTGGGAGCATAAGGAACTGGCCTGCCATCCTTAATTGGATGATGGGCCCATAGATGGCCAATCAGGTAGCTGTCTGTGATAAAATTGAGCAGGTTTGGCAGCTGCCAATTATGGGATCGGGACCTGCTTTTTCTGAGATTGGGATCCCAATACATCCTCGTAAAACTCTGTTCATGGTTTGCTATCTGAATGGGAGGTTGATTGAACTTGCCTGAGCCAATCAGAAAATAATTTGTAAAATTGCAGCAATATCACTAAAAGCGATCACTGTCTTCATGAAGCTAACAATAGAATTATCAATCATCCAACAGCTTGTGGCAGTTGGCACTCCATGGGGTATCTTTTCTTTGGTACAATTTGCAGCCCGATTTTAAGCAAAAATGATGTGTTCCCTAGATCCACAAAATCTTAGTTGTTGTTGTGATGCCTGTGATATTCTTCTCAATTGCTTTAAGTATGAATTCCTACACCTAGGTTTATAATGTAAGTAGCTTTGTAAACATTCAGCTTTTCACAACAGGCAGACTGTTCACTGTATTCCAATTGTCCATGTTTGCAAAACTCTGAACATAGTGTCCAATGTTGATGGGGGCTTCCACAATTGTACAAAACTTACCGAACAACCTAATTGTGCCATGAATTATGCTTACAATGAATTGAAAGATTTTTGTCAGGCTCACAATGTAGCTCACTTACACTTACAAGAAGTTATATATGTTCATTCACAGGTTCCTGTTCTTTGTAAACAGAAGAACATGTCTACACATTGAGCATTTTTAACTAAACCAAAGCTCAGGGTAACTATCCACTCAAGCGTTCCTCATGGCAATGTCTTCACCAATCAGTAATGACTTGCCTGATTTGGATTTAAACAGAAGCTTGTCAGTTAACTGTTCCTTGGTGCATTTCCTATGGCAATATATTGACCAATTCATGGCCAGTGGACTCCAATCAGCAGGATCATCTCGTGCAATATAAATTATTGTTCAGTTTGAGTTTTGGTACTCTTACAATTCTTTCCTGATAGTGCAAAATTTCTACTTTCCAGAAATACTCCAGAAGCTCTGTACTCTACATTATAGTGTTCTTTGCTATTTCATTATAAAATTAATATAGTATTAAAGACAAAATTTGTGACTTTAAGGTAGGAACAAAGTTATGTCTTTGTATCCTGATATAATAACATACAGTGCTGTAAGCCTGTTTCACTTAACTCCGTCACACATTACTGCTTCACACAGAGGCATGGGAGGAGGAGGCTGGTGGGCTGATAATTGGGCCAGAAAGGCAACAATTAGACCACATAAGGGTCATCAACTGTTTGTAAATGAGATCGCATTATGTGGGCAACCTGCAAAGTGAGTACTGGCAGGTATGCTTGCATCCTGATAGGGTGAATCCCATATAACTAGGCAGCCAATGCCCTGAGGCCTGGCAGAGGTAAGAGTTGTCCATGGACAAAGATCCCAGCCTATAGTTATAACTAAACCCACTTCCTCCTCTCAATTGGATTACTGCAAGTGGCCTCAGCAAGCGAGGTTACCTACCTTCTCTCTGGCAATGACCTCACAGCCTAGGCCTACTGCAGTAGTATTGGACAGCTGCCGGTCTCTGGTAGGTTAATAGTTCTCAGAGACAGGAAACTCCATCTGACCATGGTGAGAATCCTTATACCAATGGGGTAGGTGATTGGCATTAAACTGAATCAGGGGCTTGGAATGGCCACATTGATTTGACACTGGCATCCCTGCAAGCATTAAGACCTGCCCTTGTGTTCAATACAACAGAAGATGCACTAATCATAAGGATATGCCATCTAATTAGAATGCTGGCTGCAATACTAGTGGCCCTACTTCTGTGCCAGGAGGACTATCTGTTCCAGAGGTGTGTCATAACAAGTCTCAACAGGTTGATTAAAATATCTATATTAAATAGTTGAAATATAGCCCACAAGTTTCCTTGTTCTTTAATTAGGCTGAACAATTACAATTTGCTCTGGCATGTTACTCTAGCAAGTAGATTTTGCACTTCAGTAATCTGTAAATCTGGCTGTCTCAACTTTGGGTCAAAATAGATGCATAATAACAACTGAGTAACACATGTTGGACACCCAATGAGGAGAGAATATAATGTGATACTTGAAAGGTACTTGGGACTACCTGAAATCTGCGGGTACTTCTTACATGAGGTTTCCTTTTATATAAACACTCATTTCAAGTAGCAGGCTTTTATCATAACCCTGACCTGGTCTTTTGGTCCTCAACGCATAGTTTTAGTGAACTGAGTGCTGCTGTCTCATCAGCATTCAATCTGTTAATGGCTGAAGAGTTAGAAGAATGGGAAATCCAGCTGATGATATTTATCCCACTGGTCCTTTTTTCAGAGCATTTTTAACTTTAACCCATCCTTGCCCTCATAGGAAACTTCCTACTGCCTGTAGGAAGAATCAATTCCAAAAAAGGGAATACTTGCCTTATAATGGGGTGTAATTAAGGTTCACAGTATTAATTCTTGGTATGAGAGGCTGTCAGTCCAATGCATAGATTAGGTAGAACCAGCCGGTTTCTCTGGAGTTTAAAAGATCGCAGGATGTGCTTAGTGGGGGCAGAGTCCTTATTTATATTTAATACCGTGATAGATAGATTCCTGATCATTAGGGGAATCAAGAGTTAAAGGGAAAACACAGGAAAGTGGACATGAGGAATGTTGGATCATCCCTGATCCTATTAAGGGTGGCACAGGGGCTCAGTGGTTATCCATCAGGTTCAATACCACTCTTGGGCATTGTGGAGTTTGCACATTCTCCCTTGTCTGCATGGGTTTTCTCTGGGTGCTCCTGTTTCCTCCCACAGTCCAAAGATGTGCGGATTAGGTGTATTGCCCATGGTAAATTGCCTATAGTGTCCAGGGGTGTGCAGGCTAGATGGATTAATCATGGGGTAAGAGGGATTACAGGGATAGGGGTTGGGTCTGGGAGGGATGCTCTTCGGAGGTCAGTGTGGACTCGATGGGCTGAATGGCCTGCTTCTCCACTGTAGGGATTCTATGAATAGTGGAGCAGGCTCAAGGGGCCAAATTTTTTTTTCTTTATTCATTATCAGGATAAAGGCATTGCTGCTATGCAGCATTTATTGCCTATCCCTAATTGCCCAGAGCGTAGTTAAGAGTCAACCACATTGAAGGCCTGAAGTCACATGTAGTCCACACTGGGTAAGGATGGCAGTTTCTTTCCCGAAAGGACATTAGTGAACCAACTATCGACAATCTTAATTCCAGATTTTTTTTTTAATTAATGAATTCAAATTCCACCAACTGCCTTGTGGGATTTGAACCTGGGTTCCCAGGACATTTTCTGGGTCTCTGGAATAACAGTCCAGCAATAATACCACTAGGCCATTGCCTCTCCAAATCGCCTCCCCCGAATGGCCTACTCCTGTTCCCATTTCTTATGATCTTAATGAAAGTCATAACCAACATGGCTGTCTAATATTTTTATGTAACTAGATATGTAATCCACAGGGCCAACATGCACCTGAGATTTAGGTTCAAATGTCACCATGGATCTTGGAGAGTTTAAATTCAGTTAATTAAGTAAATCTGGAGTAAGAAACTAGCATCTTTACTGGTGACTACAAAGATTCTGCTTTACTAATGTCTGTCAGGAAAAGAAAATTTCTGTCTTTATTTGGACTAGCCTTCTTGTGACCCAGACTTCTTCACTGTGGTTGACTTTTAACTGATCTCTGAAATGGTCTAGCAAGCCATTCAGAAGTATAAAACTGCTACAAAAATGTCTAAGTATAAAATGGACAGACTATCCAGCATTGACCTAGATACCAGACACAACAAACCTAGGACCAGCCCAGAAAAACACAAAAAAAATGTCCTAACAACTGGAGAGTTTTGCAAAACTTGTAAGAGTTGTCCTACCCAACAGCTTGGCATAGTCATACTCACAGAATGATATCCACACCATAACATCTGTGGTGAGATGAATGACAGCCCTTTACTATCAAGATTATATTTGACTTAATGTGGGAACAAACAGCCCCAGCAAATCTGAAGCCACTAAGAAACTGAGGAAAATTCCCCAGTGTATGGAATCATACTGACTACAAAGAAAGGTCATTATGGATGCTAGAGGCAATCAAATCATTCCCAGGATATTGCTGCAGGAAATCCTCAGGGCGGTGTCGGAGCACCAACAATCTTCAGCTTCCATCAAGAAGTGAGGATATTCACTGATGAGTTCAGCGTTCCGTTCTATTAACAGTTCCACAAACAATGAAACAATTTGTATCCAGACGCAGCAAGATCTGGACAACATTTAGATATTGCTGATAAATAGCAAGCCATATTTGTGGCATACAATTGCTGGAAAATGACATCTCCAACTGGAAAAATAGAGGGAGGCAATGGCTCAGTGGTATTATCACTCGACTACTAATCCAGAAACTCAGCTAACATTCTGGGCACTATGTTTGGATCCCAGTATGGCAGGTGGTGGAATTTGAACTTAATAAAAACAAAAATACTTGGAATTAAGCATCTACTGATAACCATGAAATCAGTGTTGATTGTCAGAAAAACCCAACTGGTTCACTAGTGTCCTTCAGGGAAGGAAATCTGCCATCCTCACCTAGTCTGACCTATATGTGAGTCCAGACCCACAATAATGTGGTTTGACTCTCAACTGTCCCCTGAAAGGGCCTAGCAAGCCATTCAGTGGTATCATTTCCTATGAGGTCTCAACAAAGAAATGAAACTGGATGGACCACCTGGAATCAACCTAGACACCAGAAAAGACAACGGTAGCAAAGCCCTGTCGACCTGCAAACTTCTCCTTACTAACCTCTGGGGGCTAGTGCCAAAACTGGGAGAGCTGTCTCACAGACTAGTCAAGCAACAGCCTAAAATAGTCATACTCACAGAAACATACTTACGGACAATCACAGCAGAGGTGGCATTGCATTGGTATACAGTTGGGAGGGAGTTGCCCTGAGATTCTTCAATATACACTCTAGGCCCCATGAAGTCTCATGGCTTCAAGTTAAACATGGGCAAGGAAATCTCCTGCTGATTACCACATACCATCCTCCCTCGACGAATCAGTGCTCTTCCATGTTGAATAGCACTTGGAGAATGCACTGAGGGTGGAAAGGGTGAATAGTGCACTCTGGGTGAGGTTTTCAATGTCCAGCACTGAGTGGCTTGGAGCAGCAATACTAATCGAGCTGGTTGGGTCCTAAACGACATAACTGTTAGAATAGGTCTGCAAAGGTAGTGAGAGAACCAACAAAAAGGAAAGCCATACTTGACCTCATCCTTACCAATCTGCTGGCTGGAGTTGCATCTTTCCATGACAGTATCGGTAAGAGTAACCACTGCACAATCCTTATGGAGATGAAGTCCTGCCTTCACATTGAGAATATCCTCCATTTTGTTGCGTGGCACTGTCAACGTGCTAAATGCGACAGACTTCAAACAGATCTAGCAATGCAAGACTGGGCATCCATGATGTGCTGTAGGCCATCTACAGCAGCAGAATTATACTCCAGCACAATCTATAACCTCATGGACTGGCATAACCCCCACTCAACCACTACTATCAAGCCAGGGGATCAACCCTGGTTCAATGAAGATTGCAGGAGCGCATGCCAGGAGCACCACCAGGCAAACCTGAAAATGAGGTGTCAACCTGGTGAAGCTACCAAACAGGACTACTTCCATGCCAAAAAGCAGTAAGAGCCAAGTGATCCCAAAACAAATGGTTTAAATCTAAGCTTTGCAGTCCTCCTGCATCCAGTAATGAATAATGATGGACAGTTAAACAACTCACTGGAGGAGGAGGCTCCACAAATATCCCCATCCTCAATGATGGAGGAGCCCAATACATCAGTGCAAAAGATATGGCTGCAATCTTCAGCCTGAAGATTCGAGTGGATGATCCATCTCCACCTCCTTCAGTGATCCCCAGCAATACAAATACCTGTCTTCAGGCAATTCATTTCACTCCACATGATATCAAGGAGCGGTTGGAGGCACTGGATAGTAAAAAGGCTACAGGTCCTGACAACATTCCGCCAATAGCACCGAAGACTGGTGCTCCAGAATCTGCCACTCGCCTATCCAAGCTCTTCCAGTACAGTTACAACATTGGTATCTACCCAACAACGTGGAAAATTTCCCAGGTAAGTCCTGTACAGAAAAAGCAGGACAAATCCAATCCAGTTACCACCCTATCAGTCTACTCTCTATCTTCAGTAAAGCGATGGTAGGTGACATCAACAGCGCTATCAAGCAGCACATGCTCAGCAATAACCTGCTCAGCGACACACAGTTTGAGTTCTGGCAGGGCCTCTAAGCGTTACAGCCTTGGTTCAAACATGGACAAAGAAGCTGGATTGCAGAGGTTAGGTGAGAGTGACAGCCTTGACAATCAAAACTGCATGCAAAGAAGTGTGGCATCCAGGAACCCTAGCGGAACTGGAATCAATGGGTATAAGGTCGAGCTAGTTGGAGTCATACTTAGCACATAGGAAAATGGTTGTGGTTGTTGAAGGTCAGTCATCTCAGCTCCATGACATCTCTGCAGGAGTTCCATAGGGTAGCATCCTAGGCTCAACCATCTTCAGCTGCTTCATCAATGACCTCCCTTCCACCACAAGATCAGAAGTGGGGATGTTCATCAATGATTACACAATGTTCAGCACCATTCGTGACTCCTCAGGTACTGAAGCAGTCCATATTCAAATATAACGAGATTTGGACAATATCCAGGCTTGGGCTGACAAGAGACAAGTAACATTCAAATTACATATTATGACAGGCAATGGTCATCATCAATAAAGACAATCTAACCACTGCCCCATGGCATTCAATAGTTTTGCCATCACTAAATCCTCCACTATCAACATTCTTGGGGTTACCGTTGGCCAGAAACTCAACTGGACTCGCCATATAAATACAGCAGCTGGAAGAGCAGGTCAGAGACTAGGAATACTGTAGTGCGTAATTCACCTCCTGATTCTCCGAAGCCTGTCCACCATCTACAAGGCACAAGTCAAGAGTGTGATGGAATACTCCCCACTTGTCAGGAAGGGTGCAGCTCCAATAATACCTGAAGAAGCTTGGCACCATCCAGGACAAAGCAGCCCGCTTGATTGGCATCACATCCAATCTACAAGCATCTACAGGCACCCACAAGCACCACAAGCATCTACACCCTCCACTACGGATGCTCAGCAGCAGCAGTATATACTATCTACAAGATGCACTGCAGAAATTCACCAAAGATCATCAAACAGCACCTTCCAAACCCACAACCACTTCCATCTAGAAGGACAAAGGCACCAGATGCATGGGAATACCAGCACCTACAGATTCTCCTCTAAGCTATTCACCATCCTGACTTGGAAATAGATCACCCTTCCTTCACTATTGCAGGATCAAAATCCCGGAATTCCCTCCCTAAGGGCATTATACATCAAACTACAGCACGTGGACTGCAGTGGCAACACCACATTCTCGACGACAACCCTTCCCCCCCTTAATGTTCAACACTATTACCAACACTGAACCCCAAATCATCAACATTCTGGGATTACCACTAATCAGATGTTAAATGGACCAACCCAAAAAAAATGGTTATAAGACCATGTTAGTTATTGAGAATTTTTGGAACACATAACTCTCCTCCTAATCCCACAAAGCCTTTCCACCATCTAAGGCACAAGTTAGAGGTGTGATGGAAAACTGGCTGGATGAATGCAGCTACTACAACACAGATGAAGATTGGCATCATCCAAGACAAAGCAGTGCACCTGACTGACATCCCATGAACCGCATTAAATATTCCTTTCCTCCACTACCAGCACACTGTGCTAGTAATGTATACTATATGTATGGCATAGATTAATGACTTGTGTGAAAAGAGAGAGAGACTGTATTGTAGAAAAATTTACTTATGATGCAAAGGCAGGTGGGAAAAAATGTGACACGGATACATAGAGACTGCAAAGGAATATAAACATATTCAATGCCTTGAGAAAAATATTTGCAGATAGAATGTAATGTGAAAAATATGAAGTCCATATGAGCAGAAGTTCAAAACTGGAAAACCAGGGGTCACAGTTTCCCATTTAAGCTATAGATGAAGAATTTCTTCTCTCAGGGGTCATTAAACTTTGGAATTTTCTTCCACAGGCAGTAATCAATCCTCAGTCAATGATTACATTCAAGGGTAAGGTAGACAGATTTTTTATTGCTCTGACTCCCTAATCAATGGGGTCGGGCAGGAAAGTGGAGTTCAGACCACAACAGATTGGCCATGATCTTGTCAAATGGCAGAGTAAATGGTATACAAAATGTACTCCAGAAGCCCACACAGTATAGAACATAGAACAGTACAGCACAGTACAGACCCTTCAGCCCGCAATGTTGTGCCAACCTATCATCCTACTCTAAAATCAAATTATCCTGCATACCCTACATTTTACTATCATCCGTTTGCCTGTGCAAGAGTCGCTTAAATGTCCCTAATGTATCTGACTCCACTACCACTGCTGGCAGCGCATTCCACACACCCACCACTCTCTGTGTAAAGAACCTACCTCTGATATCTCCCCTATACCTTCCTCCAATCACCTTAAAATTATGCCCCCTCGTAACAGTCATTTCTGTCCTGGGAAAAAGTCTCTGGCTATCCACTCTATCTATGCCTCTCATCATCTTGTACACCTCTATCAAGTCACCTCTCATCTTTCTTCACTCCAATGAGAAAAGCCCTAGCTCCCTCAACCTTTCCTCATAAGACCTGCCCTCCAGACCAGGCAGTATCCTGGTAAATCTCCTCTACACCCTCTCTAAAGCTTCCACATCTTTCCTATAATGAGGCGACAAAAACTGAACACAATATTCCAAGTGTGGTCTAACCAGGGTTTTATACAGCTGCAGCATAACCTCACAGCTCTTAAACTCAATTCCCCTGCCAATTAAAGCCAACACACCATATGCCTTCTTTACAACCCTATCAACTTGGGTGGCAACTTTGAGGGATCTATGGACGTGGACCCCAACATCCCTGTGTTCCTTCGCACTGCCAAGAATCCTGCCATTAACCCTGTATTCTGCATTCAAATTCAACCTTCCAAAATGAATCACTTCACTCTTTTTCCAGGTTGAATTCCATCTGCCACTCCTTTGCCCAGCTCTGCATCCTGTCAATGTCCTGTTGCAACCTACAACTGCCCTCCACACTATCCACAACTCCACCAACCTTTGTATCATCGACAAACTTACTAACCCGCCTTCCCACTTCCTCATCCAAGTCATTTATAAAGATCACAAAGAGCAGAGGTCCCAGAACAGATCCCTGCGGAACACCACTGGTCTCCGAGCTCCAGGCTGAATATTTTCCAACTACTACCATCCTCTGTCTTCTATTGGACAGCCAATTCTGTATCCAGACAGCCAACTTTCCCTGAATACCATGCCTCCTTACTTTCTGAATGAGCCTACCATGGGGAACCTTATCAAATGCCTTGCTAAAATCTATATACACCACAACCACTTCTCTACCTTCTTCAATGTGTTTTGTCACATCCTCAAAGAATTCAATAAGGCTTGTGAGGCATGACCTGCCCCTCACAAATCCATGCTGACTATTTCTAATCAAACTGTGCTTTTTCAAATAATCATAAATACTATCTCTCAGAATCCTCTCCAATGATTTGCCCACCACAAAAATATGACTGACTGGTCTGTAATTCCCAGGATTATCCCTATTCCCTTTCTTGAACAAGGGAATAACATTTGCCACCCTCCAATCATCCGGTACTGTTCCAGTGGACAGTGAGGACGCAAAGATCATTGCCAAAGGTGCAGCAATCTCTTCCCTCACTTCCCGTAGAAACCTTGGGTATATCCTGTCTGGCCCAGGGGACTTATCTATCCTCATGTTTTTCAAAATTTTTCGCACATCCTCCTTCCTAACATCAACCTGTTCGAGTGTATCTGCCGATTTCATGCTGTTCTCACAAACGTCAAGGTCCCTCTCACTGGTGAATATTGAAGCAAATTATTCATTAAGGACCTCTCCTACCTCCTCCGACTCCGCGCACAAGTTTCCGCCACTATCCCTGATCGGCCCTCCCCTCGCTCTGGCCATCCTCTTGTTCCTCACATAAGCATAGAACTCATTGCAGTTTTCCTTAATCCTATTGGCCAAGGCTTTTTCATATCCTCTTCTAGCTCTCCTAAGTCCATTCTTCAATTCCTTCCTGGCTACCTTGTAGACCTCTAGAACCCTGTCCAATCCTTGTTCCTTCAACCTTAAGTAAGCTTCCTTCTTTCTCTTGACTAGGTGTTCCACATGTCTTGTCATCCAAGGTTCCTTCACCTTACCATCCCTTCCTTGCCTCAGTGGGACAAATCTATCCAGTACTCGTAGCCAGTGCTCCCTAAACAACCTCCATTTCTGTTGTGCATTTCCCTGAGAACATCTGTTCCCAATTTATGCTCCGCAGTTTTTGCCTAACAGCATTGCATTTCACCTTCCCCCAGTTAAATACTTTCCCATAACGTCTGCTCCTATCCCTCTCCATGACCACAGTAAAGGTCAGGGAGTTGTGATCACTATCACCAAAATGCTCTCCCACTCAGAGATCTGACACCTGGCCTGGTTCTTTGCCAAATCCAATATGGCCTCCCCTCTAGTCGGCATATCTACATATTGATTCAGAAATCCTTCCTGGACATACCTGACAAAATCTGCTCCATCCAAACTATTTGTACTTAAGGGGTTCCAGTCTATATTAGGGAAGTTGAAGTTACCCATGACAACAACTCTATTACTTCTGCACCTTTCCAAAATCTGCCTCCCAATCTCTTCCTCAGTGTCTCTGTTGCTACTGGGGGGTCTATGGAAAACTCCCAATAAAGTGACTGCTCCTTTCCTGTTTCTGACTTCCACCCATACTGACTCAGTAGACAAACCCTCCTCGATGACCTCCCGTTCTGCAGCTGTGATACCATCCCTGATTAGCAATGCCACTCCCCCACCTCTTTTACCTCCCTCCCTATTTCTTTTGAAACATCTAAACCCCGGAACATCCAACAACCATTCCTGCCCCTGTGTTTCTTTTGACTGTGCCTTCAAAATCCATGATCTCTGCAGCCTAGGAGGATATAGTGTGCCATATGTCTGCAGTCCATCATTAAATTCCCCTCCAAGTCAAGTGTCATCCTGACTTGGAAATATATTGAAATTTCAATAAACAACTGTTGAACATTTAAATAATCTTTTAGAGCACTGATGAATGAAAGTGAATCAGCTAAGTTGGCAGAGAAGTGAGGGTGAGATAATTGGTGCAGGGTGCAAGTTTGGTAGGGTGGCAATGTTGCAGGAAGCGTAGAGTGAATAGGGTGGCAGGGGTTTGGATGGCAAGGTGGATAAGGAGATTTTGTAGCTAAATGGATTAGGATCTCATCAGATTAGGGTAGTCGGATCAGGTCTGGAGATGGGAAGTGGGGAAATGACAGGTTGGATCTGTTGGAGGATCAGGTGTGATGGGAGGCATATTGGTTTGGGTCGAGGGAGGAAGATGTGAAAACACATAAACAGGGAGGTGTGTGTAGGGTATAGAGCAGAGAGAAAGCTTGAGAGAGGGGCTCTTAGGTGTCAACGTTGGGAGTTGGAATACGTTATTGGGAGGTTAGTTTTATCATTAGCTAAGAGCCTAAGCAGGTTTTAATTCATCTAACTTTTCTGGCGAACTATTCAGATGAGCGAATCAGAGCCATGTGAAGACTTGATTTGAAGACAGTCTCAGAGGATTCCAGATGCTAAGTAATTGACCATTGGAAGTTTCAACTTTCCTGGCAATTCCCACATAATTAGCTGCGGCAAGATTGCTGCATAGTCACAATGCACAACTCCAGTATATTCTTCAGCAATGATGATCTTCTTATCTGGGCCAATAGTTCGGACAAAATTCATAGTTGTTTGGAAAAAATGATGTTTAATTACGGGAAGCTGGAATTGAGTTGTTAAGGAAAAGTCATGGCAAATTAACTTGCTTGAGATTTTTGATGAGATAACAGAGTTGATAAGGGTAATGTTGTTGATCTAGTATACCACCATTCCTTTTAGTGATTATTTTAAATAAAGTTGTCCCCGTTCATTCATAATGATACCAAAATGGGAACAACTTATCCTCATCTATGCTGTCCAAAGCCCTTGTGATTTTGAATTTGATTCCATTCCATTAGTATTCTGCCGGAAGATAGATCATTGGCTCAGACAAAATCTGTCAAGAAAAACAGCTCAGGATGATTTTGAATACCTGCATCAAATCTACTTTCCAAGGAAAACAGTCCCAACTTCTCTATTTATATGACTTCCAAATGGCATTTAATAATGGCATCAAGGAAATGGAAATTGAATTGGTTAAGGCAACAGGAGAATCTGATAACAGTGGAAAATGATGTTTTTCATAGTGGAGAAAGATTCATCATGCAGTTTCCCAGGGATTGGTATTAGCAGCCCTGTTCTTCCTGATATGCAGTAATGATCTAGATATTGGTGGACAAAGAAAAATTTGAAGATGGTATAGAACTTGGAATTATGGTGAATCACAAAGGAGATAGTGTACAGTTGCAAATGAACATTGATAGGGTGGTGGGATGAGAAGACCAATGGAAGAAGAAATTTAATGCAGTGAGATGTTAAGATTTTGATAAAGTGAATCAATGGACCAAATATTCCAACCTCCATTTCATTAGTTATCTCCTCAGTGGAGATTACAAGACATGATTTTGGAGCTTCGAGATCTGAGTCAGCAATAGTTGCCTTGGAGCTCAGACAGAGTGCTAACGCATGCAAGGATACTCTAAGTCGTTAATTTTGTTATTTGGCGTATGTGGCTTAATGGATAGAGTTTTGAGACATCATTGCTGCTGCAAACAAGTTGTGTGAATTGTTTTTGTTTCATGAAAATGGAAGATTAAACAATTTCCACCATGTTGAACTACCCCCCCCTCTGCTCAGAAGCTAAACACTGACTACCACAGCAGCTGAAGTTAACTTCCCCAACTCGGCTCAGCATCTGAACCTGTGGGGTCGCATGAACTCTGAGGTATTAAAATGGAGTCAGATGGAAAATGTTTGGGATGCCCTACATTAACACATAGTCTAATGCGCAGATAATTGTATAATTGACTCCCAAACCAACACTCAGCCATCTGACTAACCGCCCTTACTAACCAAATACATCTCAATGATTAAATAGGGGAAACCAAATTGACAAATACTTTCATTTTCAGGGTTGGCTAGATGGTTGTGTAACTCTACTCCGTAATGGTGCCAAGCAAAATATCCCAGATAAAAATGGAAGACTACCCCTTCATGCAGCTACTGCTGAAGACAATGTCAGGTAAAGATACCTTTTCTGTTTAAAAAACAAAATGAGATGAATATATTATATGACATTACTTATTATTTTAACTTACTTCTAATTTCAATTTTCCTTTTCGTCAAAAGTTAGAAGTGGTGGCATGGTAATATTCTCTCTGGGCTAACCTAGAGACACAGGCTAATGTTCTGCAAATCACACTGAATCAAACCACACCTGGACAGATGGTAAAATGTCAATTCAATTAATAAATGGATTGATTTATTATTAATAAATTGATATTTATTCATTAGATATTGCAATTTTTAAAATAAATAAATGAATTTGTAATTAAAAGCTAATCTAATGGTAATCATGAAACTACTGTCAATTGTCATAAAAACCAACCTGGTTCATGAGTGTCTTTTACTCCCAGTCAGGCCTATGTGAGAGTCAGGACCCATAGCAATGTGCTTGACTTTTACATGCACTCTGAAATAGCCTAGTAAGCCATTCAACTGTATCAAAACGCTACAAAGTCTAACGGAATTAAACCAGACAGACATTCAGCATTGAACAAGGCACCAAAGCGGAAACTCTAGTCCTGTTGACACTATTGGGAAAGCTGGCCCACAGACAAGATGGCAAACAGCCTGACCTAGTCATTCTCATGTACTAATAGCTTACAGATAATGTCCAAAAACCACCATCACCTTCCCTGGTATGTTCCGTCAGACAGCACGACAGAACAACCAGAGGTGGAAAAACAGTGGTGTGATCAGAGAAAGTTGCTCTGGGAGTCTTCAGAAGTCTTCAGCATCTCATGCCCTCAAGTCAAACATAGGCAAGGAAACCTCCTGCTGATTATCACCAACCCATCTGATGAACTAGTACTCCTCCATGTTGAACACCAATTGGAAGTACCACTGAAGGTGACAAGGGAATAGGATATACTGTCAGTGGGACTTTAATGACCATCACTGAGAGGCTCAGTAGTACCACTATTGACTGAACTAGCTGAGTCCTAAAGGATATTGTTGTTAGTCTGGGTCTGAGAAAGGTGGTGAGGGAACCAACAAGAGGATGAAAGCCACTGCCATTTACCTGATGTGTCTGTCCATGACAATACAGGTAGGAGTAACCATTGCTCAGTCCTTCATGAGACAAAGTCCCATGTTCAATTTGAGGGCTTCCTCCACCATACTGTGTGGCACTATCACTGTGCTAAACAGAATGGATTACAATCAAATCTTGCAACTGAAAACTGGACCACATGGGGTACTTGTGGTCTAACAGCAGCATAACTCTCTTCAACTAGAATCCATAAACTCATGGCTTGGCATATCCTCCAAGCTACCATTACCATCCATTTAACCCTGCATCAATGAACAGTGCAGAACAGCATGCCAGGGACAGCTTCAGGCATATTTTTTAAAGAAGTGTCAACCTGGTGAAGCCACAATACAGGATAACTTGCATGCCAAACTGTGGAAGCAGCTTGCAAATGACAGGACTAAGAAATCCTACACATTTATGCCTTTCCTTAAATAAGAGACAATATTTAAATATTGTCCCACAATGTCCTGTTTAATTCTTCTTGTAATAAAGAATAGTATTCCATTTGCCTTCTTAATGCTGTACCTGCACACAAAACACTTTAAGGGCCAGGTGTGAGAATTCTGAATCCCTCGGTACCTCAGCATTCTGCAGTTGTTTTCTATTTAAATAATACCTTTCTTTTTTATTCTTCCTGCCAAAGTGAACAATTCCACATTATACTCCATCTGCCAGATTTTTGCCCATTGATTTGCGTTGATATAGATAGGTTAAGTCATCTTCGCAATACACTTTCTGACCCGTGTTTGTGTCACCATGCCCTTGTTCTCCTCATCTAAGCCACTGAAATAAGTTGTAAAAAGTTTCCTACTTTCTGCCTCCCTCCCTTCCTAAAGACAGGGGTCGCGTTTGTTACTTTCCAGTCTGATGGAACCTTTCTAGAATCTAATGAGTTTTGGAGAATTAACACGTGTCCACTATTTCATTAGCTACCTCTTTCATTCTATCAGGACCTACAGACTTATCAACACATTGCTCTATCAGTTTGCTCAGTTTGGGGAATCAGCCTGGCCAGGTGATCGAAGTTTCAGTGAGGGAGTAGTTTGGGAACAGCGATCATAATTCCATAAGTTTTAAGGTCTTTATGGATAAGCTAAAGACTGGTCCTCAGATGAAAGTGCTAAATTTGGGGAAGGCCAATTATAACAACATTAGGCAGGAACTGGAAAAATTGAATTGAGACCAACTGTTTGAGGGTAAATCCACATCTAACATGTGGGAACCCCTTTTAGTTGATCATCGTTCAGGACCAGCATGATACTGTGAGGATGAAAGATAAGGATGGCAAGTTTTGAGAACCTTGGATGACAAGAGATATATTGAAAGTTTAGTCAAAAGGAAAAAGGGAGCATGTGTAAGGTTTAGGAAACTCAAATCAAACAAGACCCTTGAGGAATATCAAGGAAGCAGAAATGAACTGAAACAAATAAAGAGGGCCAGAGGATGCCATGAAATGTCCTTGGTAAGTAGGATTAAGGAGATTCCCAAGGTATTTTATATATATATACTACATATATATTTATAAGAGCAAGAGGACAACTAGGGAAAATGATAGGTCCACTCAAGGACAAAGGAGGGAATTTATTCATGGAGCCAGAGGAAGTGGGTGAGGACCTTAACGTGTACTTTGCATCAGTATTCAACAAGGAGAAGGACATGGATGATGGTAAGATAAGGGATGGGTATGTTGATATTCTGGGGCATGTTGATACTGAAGCAGAGGTGGTGATGGGATCTATCCCTGGACATGGAGTAAGCAGGAGAGGAGATTATGAGGGCCTTAACAGAGATCTTTGTATCCTCTTTATCCTCTAGAGACTGGAGAATAGTCAATGTTGCCCCTTTGTTTAAGGAGGGCAATGGGGAAATCCAGGGAATTATAGACCAGTGAGCCTCATATCAGTGGTAAGGAAATTATTGGAGAAGATTCTTGGGGATAGGATGTACTTGCATTTGGAAAAGAATGGACTTATTAAGGATAGTCAGCATGGTTTTATGTGGGGGAGGTCTTGTATCGTAATTGAGTTTTTGGAGGAAGTGATGAAGACGATTGATGAGGGTAGGACAGTAGATAGTGTCTACATGACTTTACTTATAGCCCTGTGAAGCTACAACACTTGCAAACACACGAATTAGGAACGGGGAGGCCATTCAACCCTTCCAGCCAGATCTATCCAGGCTGATTCAAATGCTCCATGTTTTCCTTTTCTGGGATAATCTAGAACTAATGGTCACTGTTTTTAAAAATTGGGGATAGCCCATTTGTTTTGAGAGTTGAGTCTTTGAAACTTTTTCCCCTGAAAAGTGTTGGAAGCAAAGTCCTTGAATGTTTTCAAGGAAGTGGTAGAACAACTCATGGTAAGCAAAAGGTTGAAATATTATTGAGGTAGGTGATAATGTGGATTTGAGGTTACAATCAGATCAACCATGATTTTACCGAAAGGTGGAGCAAGCTTAAGAAGCTCAATAGCCTATTTCTCCTAACTGAAACACGTGTCGCAAATTTGATTGAGCTTTTTTGAGGACGTGACCAAAAAGATTGATGGCAGAGTGGTAGACTTGGTCCACATGAATTTTAGTAGAGCCCTTGATGACGTTCCAAATGACTGACTGATTAGTAAAGGTCACATGGGATTCAGGGAAGGCTTGCCAGTTGGATACAAAATTGGCTCAGCAATTGCAGACATGGGATGGGTGTGGAGGGTAGTTTTTTGGACTGGAGACCTGTGACCAGTCGTGTTCCACAGGGATTGTTGCTCAGCTCACTGATGTTTGTCATTTATATAAATTATTTGGATGAGAATTTAGGAGGCATAGTTAGTATGTTTATGGATGACACCAAAATTAGTGGTATAGTGGACAGTTTGTCCAGTTTGGGCTCCATCTGCTGCTCCTCAGCCCATTGGACCAGTTGGTTGGGATCTCTTTGTAATCTTGTAGAAGGTTACTTAGGATTGCAGGGAGATCTTGATCAGTTGGGCTGGTGCGCTGCAGAGTGGCAGATGGAGTTTAATTTAGTAGGCAATGGCCTAGTGGTATGGGTAGGTGATGGCCTTGTGGTATTATCTCCAGATTATTAATCCAGAGACCCAGGTGATGTTCTGGGGACCTGCGTTCAAATCCCTCTAAGGTGGATGGTGGAATTTGAATTCAATAATAATCTGGAATTAAGTTTAATGATGACCTTGAAACCATTGTCAATTGTCAGGAGAAAAACCCATCTGGTTCACTAATGTCCTTTAGGGAAGGAAACTGCCATCCCTACCTGGTCTGGCCTAAATGTGACTCCAGACCCACAGCAATGTGGTTGACTCTTAACTGCCCTCTGGGCAATTAGGGATGGGCAATAAATGCTGGTCCAGCCACAGATGCCCACATCCCATGAATGAATTTTTTTTAAATGGTTAAATATAAAAATTGGATAAATAAGTTTTGCATTTTGGTAAAACAAACAGAGGCAGTTCTGAGGAAGGGTCATTCGAATTGAAATGTTAACTCTGATTTCTCTCCACACGTGCTACCAGGCCTGCTGAGCTTTTCCAGCAATTTCCATTTTTGTTTAAGGGCAGGACTTATACAGTTAATAATAGAGCCCTGGTTAGTGTCGGCAAACAGAGAGATCTAGGGATTCAGGTACATAGTTTTTTGAAAGTTGCATCACAGGTAGACAGGGTAGTTTAGAAAGCATTTAGCATGCTTGCCTTCATTACTCAGACCATTCAGTATAGGAGTTGGGATGTCATGCTAAGGATGTACAGTATGTGAGTTATAAGGAGAGACTGGATAGGCTGGGACTTCTTTCATAGGAGTGTAGGAGGGTGAGTGGTGACCTCATACAGGATTATAAAATCAGGAGGGGCATAAATAAGGTGAATAGCAAAGGTCTTTTCCATAGGGTGGGAGGGCTCAAAACTAAGAAGCATATTTTCAGGGTGTGAGAAGAAAGATTTAACAGGGACTTGAGGAGCAACTTTTTCTCACGGTGGTTCACATGTAGAATGAACTGCCAGAGGAAGTGGTAGATGCAGGTAAAGTTACCACATTTAAAAGACATTTGGATAAGTACATGAATAGGAAAGGTTTCGAGGGATATGGGCCATATACCAGGGAGGTGATGGCCTAGTGGTATTATCACTGGACTGTTTATCCAGAAACCCAGATAACATTCTGGGGACCTGGGTTCCCAGCAGATGGTGGATTTTGAATTCAATAAATATCTGGAATTAAGAGTCTAATGATGACTGTGAATCCATTGTCAATTGTTGGAAAAATCTGGTTCACTAATGCCCTTTAGGGAAGGAAACTGCCATCCTTACCTGGTTTGGCCTACATATGACTCCAGACCCACAGCAATGTATGTCTCTGGGCAATTTGGGATGGGCAATAAATGCTGGCCTAGCCAGCGACACCCTCATCCCATGAATGAATGAAAAGATTTGCAAGCAAGTGGGACTGGTTTATTTTGGGAAACTTGGTCGGCATGGATGAGTTGGACCGAGGGGTCTGTTTTTGTGCTGTATGACGTCTATGACTCTATTTGACAGGGTCCTTTATGATAGACTGGTCCAGAAGATTAAATCTCATGGGATCCACAGTGAGTTGCTAAGTTGGGTGCAAAATTAGCTTTAGTAAGAGGATAGTTTTGGAGGGGATTTTTTTTGACTGGACGTCTATGACAAGTGGTCTTCTGCAATGATCAGTGCTGGGATATCTGTTCTTTGCAATATATGTAAATGATTTGGATTAAAATGCCAGTGGTCTGGTTTGTAAATCTGCAGATGTCATAAAAATGAGTGGAGTTGTGGATAGTGAAGAAGGTTATCAAAGAATAACCTCCTGGAAAGTAAGGCAGAGAAATGGCAGATGGACTTTAATCTGGACAAGTGTGAGGTGATGCTTTTTGGGAGGTCAAATGCAAGAGGAAAGGACTCTTAGGGGCATTGATATACAGAGGGACCTTGAGGTGCATGTCCATAGCCCCCCTTAAGTGGCAACACAAGTGGATAAGGTGGTAAAGAAGGCATGTGGCATGCCTGCCTTCACCAATCGTGGCAGTGAGTATAAAAGTTGGCAAGTCTTGTCGCAGCTGTTAAGACTTTAGTTAGGCACATTTGGAGTATTGTTTGCAGTTCTGATCATGAGAATTATAGGAAGATGTGGAGGTTTTGGAGGGGGTGCAAAGCAATTTACCAGGATGTTGCCTGGATTGGAGTGTATTAGCTATAAGGAGACATTGGACAAATTTGGGCTGTTTTGCCAGAGCATTGGAGGCTGAGGGGAAACTTGACAGAAGTACATAAAATTATGAGAGGCATAGATAGAGTGGTTAGTTGCTGTCCTGGAAGCTTAACATGAGGAACGTTTGAGGCCTCTGGGTCTATGCTCAATGGAATTTAAAAGGATGAGGGGGGACCTAATTGAAACTTACAGAATATTGAATGTCCTGGACAGAGTGGATGTTGGAAAGATGTTTCCATTAGCAGGAGAGACTAGGACCAAAGGGCACAGCTTTAGAGTAAAGGGAAGACCCTTTCGAACGAAGATAAGGAGAAACTTCTTCAGCCAGAAAGTGGTGAATCTATGAATTTGCTGCCACAGAAGGCTGTGGAGGCCAGGTCATTGAGTATATTTAAGACAGAAATAGACAGGTTCTTGATTGTCAACATGATCAAAGTTTACGGGGAGAAAGCGGGAGGACGGGAGTGAGAAACTTGTCAGCCATGACTGAATGGTGGAGCAGAATCGAAAGGCCGAGTGGCCTAATTTCTGCTCCTACGTCTTATGGTCATTTTCCCAGGGTGGAAATATCAAATAATGGGGGTATAGTTTAAGTTAAGACAGGAAGAGTTTAAAGGAGATGTGCAAATAAAGCTTTTTACACAGGATGATAAGTGCCTGTAATGCTCTGCCAGGGGAGATGGTAGAAGCAGATATGATGGCAACATTTAAGAGGCATCTATATAAACACATGAACAGGCAGGGAACAATGAGATACCGATCATGTGCAGGCAGATGGTGTTAGTTTAAAATGGCAACATGGTTGGCATAGACATAGTGTTTTGTGTTCTATGTTCTTTTGATGCTTTCCCTAATTCTTTAGCTAACCACAGATGGTGGGGCCCAGTCGTGGAATTGTTCTTTCCATCAGGATTACCTATATTTTAAGTGAACTTTTTCTTTAGATGCTTTCCGTTGCTTTCCTAATGGTCTAACTCATAGCCTAATATCCCAGATTACTTCAGCTAGCTCAGCTTTCATGCTCACATAATTGCTGCTATGCAGGTGTAAAATATTTGTCTTAAAACCATTCTGCTCCCTTTCAGACTGGATATGAAATTCAGTCATATTACAATCACTGCTACCTAGAGGTGCCATTAGATGAAATAATGAATTAATGCTGTCACATTACACAATACCATGTCTTATACAGCCTGCATTCTGGTTGGTTTCAGAATATGCAGCAATAAACCACCTTGAAAACAATCTATGAACTCTTCATCGAGGCTCTTATTGCCATGGCGACTTTTCCAGCCAATATTTCTGCTTGTATACTTCTTCCTACATCACAGTGACAGTTCAAGGGTATGTATTTCACTCCTACTAGTGACTTCTTTCCTCTAATATTCCTCATTTCCACCCATGCCAATTCTACATTCTAATCTCCTTTAAGACCATAAGAATTAGGAATAGGAAAAGGCCATTCGGTCCCTTGAGCCTGCTCCATCATTCAACAGGATCATGGCAGATCTGACACTCCTCAGGTCCACTTGTCTGCATTTTCCCCTTAACCCTTAATCTCCCTCCTGATCAAGAATCTATCTACCTCAGCCTTAATTATGCACAACGATATTTGCCTCCATATCTTTATGTGATAAGGAGTTCCAAAAACTTTCAACTTTCTGAGAGAGGAAATTCCTACGCTCCCTGATCCTAGACTCACTCATGAGGGGAAACATATCCTCAGCAGTTACCCTGTAAAGCTACTTAACAATCTAATATGTATCAATGAGATCACTCTCATTCTTCTAAACTCCAGTGAGTATAATCCCAAATTGTTTAGCCTTTTCTCATTGAACAATCACTCCAGACCAGGGATCATCCTAGTAAACCTGCTTTAAACTGCCCCCAATGAAATGATATCTTTCCCTTAAGGGGACCTAAACCACTCACAGTGCTCCAGATATGGTCTCACCAGAATCTTATACAGTTGCAATAAGATTTTATACTCCAACCTCTTTGAAATAAGGGCCAAAATTCCATTAGCTTTTCTGATTACCTGCTGCATCTAATTGCTAGCTTTCTGTGTTTCAAAACTTGTAATTTGTACAGAACAAAGAACAAAGAACAAAGAAGAACAAAGAACAATATGGCACAGGAACAGGCCCTTAAGCCCTCCAAGGCTGCGCCAACACATTTTGCCCTTCCATACTAAAACTGTCTTGAGTTACAGGATCCTTATCCCTCGATTCCCTTCCTATTCATGTATTCGTCCAGATGCTTACTGAATACTGCTATTGTGTCTGCTTCTATCACCTCCTCTGGCAGCGTGTTACAAGCACTCACCACCCTTTGTGTCAAAAACTTGGCCCATACATCTCTTTTAAACTTTCCCTGCTGCACCTTGAACATGTGTCCCCTAGTAATTAACCCCTCCATCCTGGGAAAAAAACCTCAGACTTACCACTCTATCCATGCCATTCACAATCTTATAAACTTCACTCCAGTTGCCCCTCAACCTCCCGCATTTCAATGAAAATAAGCCCAGTCTATCCAACATTTTTTCACAGCTAAAATCCCCCATACAAGGCAACATCCTGGTAAATCTTTTCTATACCATCTCCAAAATATCCACGTCCTTCTGGCAGCGTAGTCACCAGAACTGTACGTAATATGCCAAGTGTGGCGTAACTAAAGTTCTAAAAGGCAGCAGCATAACATGTCTATCCTTATACTTAATGCCCCTCCCAATGAAGGCAAGCATGCCATAGGCCTTTTTTTATAACCTTATCTATCTGTACTGCCACCTTCAGTGATCTGTGGACCTGCACACCCAGATCCCTTTGCATATCAATACTCCCAAGGGTTCTGTCATTCACTGTATGATTTCCACCTGCACTTGACCTTCACATTTGTCAGATTAAACTCCATCTGCCATTTTGAGTGAGCCAACCCTTTCTCCGGCTATCCTCTTGCTTTTCATATATGTATAAAAGACCTTGGGACCCTCCTTAATCCTGTTTGCTAATGACTTTTCATGACCCCTTTTCGCCTATCTAATTCCTTGTTCAAGTTCTTTCCTACTTTCCTGATGTACTTCAAGGACTCCATCAGTTCCCATCCTCCTAGAGCTTACGTATGCTTCCCTTTTCTTTGTGCCCAAGATCATAACATCCCTGGTCATCCAAGGTTCACATAACTTGCCATACCTATACTTCATTCTCGCAGAAACATGCTGCTCCTGAACTCTTATCAACTGCCATTTGAAATACTCCTACATGTCCGATGTGAATTTACCCTCAAACAGCTGCCTCCGATGAACATTCTCCAGTTCCTGCCTAACATTGTTATAGTTCACCTTCCCTCAATTTAACACCTTCACCCGAGGACTGCTGTTATACCTATCAATGAAAACTCACAGCATGATGGTCACCACTCCTGGAATGACCACCTCCTCCCCCTCCCCAACTGAAACTTTACTCACCTGGCCGGGCTCATTTCCCAAAACCACATCCAGTATAACCCCTTCCGTGGTTGGACTGCTTGCATACTGTGTCAAGAAACCCTCCTGAATGGTCCTTACAAATTCTGCCCCATCCAAGCCCCTAGCACGAAGTGAGTTCCGGTTAATACAGGGGAAGTTAAAATCACCCACCACAGCAATCCTGCTGCTTTTACATCTTTGCAAAATCTGTCTACATATTCTCTCCTCTTTCTTCCAGAAGGCCTGTAGTATACTCCCAGCATTGTGATTTCACCTTTCCTGTTCCTGAGTTCTACCCATATTGCCTTGCTGCACAAGTCCTCTGATGTATCATCCCTCAGTAGAGCTGTGAGATACTCCATTACCAGTGATGCAACTCCCCAACTCCTTTTACATCCCTTTCTATTACACCTGAACCATCTAAATCCTGGGACATTCAGCTGCCAGTCGTGTCTTTCAGCCAAGTCTCCAGTTTCAAGTCTTAACTAAGTACTTACTAATCAAGAAGTACCCCCAAGTCTCTTGTCTTGCAACTTTAAGCAGTTTTTCTCCATTTAAGTAATACTCTGTTCTTTTGTTCTCCCTTCCAATGTTAACAACAACTTGCATTTTCCCACTTTATACTCCATCTGCCAACTGATCACTGTGGAACCCCACTTGTCACAGGTCACCAACCTGAAAAAGAACCCCTTTTCCCCCATCGCTGTTTCCTGCCCATTAGCCAATTCAAAATGGTGGCAGAGTACGGTTCCTAAGCTGGGGCTCATCTGCTCTGATCACTTTTCTTTTTTTTCTCTTTTCTTATTTTTCTTTTTACTCATTTACTTACTTCTCTTTACTCACTATTGGTGGTGGCAAGGAATCCCAGCGCGGACTCAAGTGAGGTCAGCGCGGACCTTGTGGCAGCGCCGATTGGGCCCAGCGTGGACTGTATGGCGGCAGTGTGTGGGTCCCTATTTACTTTTCTGGGACGATCTTGGATATGGCATCAGAATCAGCAGCTGCTACATCAGAGGAGGCGATGTTGGCAAGGTAGGCCCACTTGCGAAAGATGGCGCCTACGTATTGGCATCTTCATGTTGGTTGAGTCTGGCGATGGCAGCGGTGGAAGGGCATCGCAGTGACATCAATGAGGTGGGCCCAGTGGTGAGAGAAGTGACTCTAACGTTGGTGGGTCTGGCACAGGCAGCGGTGATCAGCCCAGCAGCGAAAGATGGCGCCAGATCAGTGGCGACTTCAATGTTGTTTGGGGCTGGTGTGGATGGCGGCGAGGTGGTGGAGGAGGGATGGTAGTGTAGGCTTTGTTGATGACGAGCTGGCTCAGGACTGATGGACTCTCTTTCAGCTGTATCTTTCTATTTTTTTAATGCTCAAAACTAATGAAAATGGTGCCGGACCATGGTGACAGTGGAAAAGCTTTTCACTGTATTTTTCTGTATTTCTCACTGTAAAATACATGTGACAATAGAATCATAAAATCATTCTCTATTGTTGCCAACATACTTCCTCCAACAATGTGCGTTGTTATCTTATAACTTAACCCTTTTTGAGGTACCTTGTTGAACACTTTCTAGTTGTCCAAACACAACACATCTACTGGTCCCCTCAATCCACTCTGGTTGAAAAGTCATCAAAAAACTCTAGTGAATTAGTCAGAAACTATTTCCCTGGTACCTGGCAGACGGCACAGCCATCTGGTTTCACACTTTTTGCTGCAGAAAGCAAAGATTTCTGCACTGTTTCCTACTCACATTACATTGCTTCTTGCTCCCCACTTTTGCATTGGTCAATTTGCTCATTCAGCTGCAGTTCTCTCACTGATCCAAATAAGCTTAAAGCCTCATACCTGGTGATCAATTGCAAAGGCTGAGGCTTCTCTGCAGCTGTTCGCTGAGTCCCCTCACCTATCTCAAATGCAATTAACTCCTCTTGTCCCTGACCACTGACCAAATCAGAAGACCCTATTCCAAGGGTATGACTGCCTTCTTAAATGAAGTGTTCAAGTAACTTGCCTCCTCCCTAATGCAAGCAGTGTTTCCAGCTTAGCTTTCAGCTCAATAGCTCTGAACCAAAGTTCCTTGTAATGAAACTTACTTTTAAAGCACCTCATTCTCTCTGTACACCCAAATTTCAAAAATCACACAACACCAGGTCATCGTCCAGCAGGTTTATTTGAAATGGCAAGTTTTTGGAGTGCAGCCCCGCACTCTGAAAGCTTGTGATTTCAAATAAACCTGTTGGACTATAACCTGTTGTCATGTGATTTTTGACTTTGTCCACCACAGTCCAACACCAGCACCTCCATATCATACACCAAATTTCCACTTTAAACCAAATTCCTAAATGTGCTCACTTTTTCTCTGTCTCATGTTTTTTGCTGGACAAAGGGCAATGATCTACTGATACTGTGAGAGGCTGGGGAAATTCCAACTTTGGGAGCTCCTATGTCATTTGTCTGATGCAGGCATAGGTTCTTCCAATAAAAGGACCCAGGGAATATTCAATGTGAAGCTCAGTTCTGGTGCATCCAAATACCATCCTAATTTAAAACTCTTTTAATTTATTATTTAGGGACTTACAACAGTCATGCTCTGGCAAGGTTAGAGATTTTTAGGTTGCATAAATATAGCAAGCACAAAATTATGTTGAAAGTTTGCATAGCCTGTAGCTTTAGTGATGCCTTCTTATTTGCAGTCAAAAGTATTACTGGAAGCCTGCAAAACAGATGCAAGCTAAGTAACTTTCAAAGTATGCTCCTGAAGGTTTGTTTTGGATTTTAAAAATAAGTTTTTTTTTCCACTGTGAAAGATTAAATATTTACCTTATATCAATTAACTACACATTAGCAGATGGATTCAATCAGTGGGCTCACCTTCTGACGCAAATCATAATGTTTGAACAAATCAATCATTTATAATTTGCTAAGGCTTATTTTTTCTATGGAAGAAATCACTTAATTAATTGTTTACTTTAAGTAAGTGGATTTTGAAGCAGCTGCTTTTATATTGACATTTTACAGTCGAAGTTTTGCATGTATTTTTAAAAACAATGTACACTATCACCCAATCAAGACAGATAAGACCATTAATTTTTCTCTCAGATGATCATCAGTCTTTGGAAATGTTTTTCTCAAAAGGTGGTGAAAGCAGAATCTTCCAATATTTTTAAGGGAGAGGTGGATAGATTCTTGATAAGCTATGGTGTGAAAAGTTAACCATGAACAAATGTGAGTGTGAAGTTAAAGTTGCAGTCAGATCAATCATGCTCTAATGATATGGCAGAGTGGTCTTGAGTGGCCAACTGGCCTCCTCCTGTTCCTAACCTGTATGATTGAATATGCATAAATGCTGCTTTCAGTGAACATTCAGCACAAATCAATTAAAACATTCCTCTAAACTGAGTATAATCCTTTCACAGTCCGATTTTCATGGAAGCGGGAGAACATTCAGTGACAGTTCTATAGATCAGTATTAGTGTCTATATAAAATGCATTATACAAAGAAAGATGGCCATAACAACAACTACTTGCACTCAGAATGCAGCAGTTTTTGACTGGGAGGCAAATGTACGCTAAAGTCTTGCTTTGTGGGGTTCAAAGAAACTGCATCATCCTGATCCACCATTCAGCTAATTCACAGCAAATCTTAATGCAGAGATAGTAGGAACTGCAGATGCTGGAGAATCTGAGATAACAAGGTGT
>NC_063332.1:61022330-61022522 GCF_021869965.1 Rhincodon typus | reverse complement strand
AGACAACAAGGTGCAGGGCTGGATGAACACAGCAGGCCAAGCAGCATCATAGGAGCAGAGAGGCTGACGTTTCGGGCCTAGACCCTTCATCAGAAAAGGGGGAGGGGAAGGGGGTTTTGAAATAAATAGGGAGAGAGTGGGAGGCGGATAGAGATCCCTTGAGGTTTGTCCGGAGGGAGGAGGGTAACTTCT
>NC_063332.1:60960831-61022230 GCF_021869965.1 Rhincodon typus | reverse complement strand
GGATAGAGATCCCTTGAGGTTTGTCCGGAGGGAGGAGGGTAACTTCTTCAGGTTAGGCATCCTTAGAAGAGGCTTCGCAGTGGGGTTAAAATTGAATTGTTTGGCTTTGGGGACTTGCTTTCTGACAGTAAAATAAATTGCAAATTTGAAATTCTGTAGCCCAACTCTCAATATCTTTTGGAGTATTGCATGCAATTCTGGTTTCCCTCCTATAGGAAGGATATGGTGAAACTAGAAAGGATTAAGAAAAAATTTACAAGGATGTTGCCAGAGTTGGAGGGTTTGAGTTTTAGGAAGAGGTAGAATAGGTTGAGGCTATTTTCCATGGAGCATCGGAGGCCGAGGGGTGACCTTATTAAGGTTTATAAAATCATAAGAGGCATGGATAGGGTAAATAGGCAAGGTCTTTTCTCCAGGGTGGAGGAGTCCAAAACTAGAGGGCATAGGTTTAAGGTGAGAGGGAAAAGATATAAAAGGGACCTAAGGGCAACCTTTTCACACAGAGGGTGGTGCATATATGGAAATGAGCTGCCAGAGGAAGTGGTGGAGGCTGGTTCGATTACAACATTTAACAGGTATCTGGATGGGAATATTAATAGGAAGGATTTAGAGGGTTATAGGCCAAATGGGACTAGATTTATTTAGGATATCTGGTCAGCATGGACAAGTTGAACTGAAGGGTCTGTTTTCACACTGTATATCTATATGACTCTATGATCTAATAGATGGGAAGCCTTTACTCCTAAACTAGTTCTGAAGAGCTCCCTGATTACACAATCCTTGTTTGTTGAGTTTATACTGTAATATCACAAACTATTTGTGATATTGTGTTTGTAATAATTTTTAACACAAGTCCCTTTTAACAATATGATAAATTGTTAATGACTATCTCCCACTGGTATCTATCTGACAATGTGGAAAATTGCCCAGGTATGTCCTGTGCGCAAGAAGCAGGACAAATCCAACTCAGTTGATTATCGGCCCCACAGTCTACTCTTGATCATCAGTAAAGTGATGGAAGGTGTCATCAACAGTGCTATCAAGCAGCACCTGCTCAGCAATAACCTGCTCAGTGACGCCCAGTTTGGGTTCCACCAGGGCCACTCAGCTCCTGATCTCATTACAGCCTTGGTTCAAACATGGACAAAACGGCTGAATTCCAGAGGTGAGGTAAGAGTGACAGCTTTTAACAACAAGGCTGTATTTGACTGAGTGTGGCATCAAGGATCCTTGTAAAACTGAAATAAATGGGTATCGGTGGCAAACTCTGTGTTTGTTGGAGTCATACCTGACACACAGGAAGATGGTTGTGGTTGTTGGAGATCAATCATCTCAGCTCCAGGATATCTCTAAAGAGATCCTCAGGATAATGTCCTAGACCGGACCATTTTCAGCTGCTTCATCAACAACCTTCCATCATAAGGTGAAAAGTAAGGATGTTCGCTGATGATTGCACAATGCACAGCACCAATCACAACTTCTCAGATACTGAGGAATACTGAGGAAGTCCATGTTCAAATGCAACAAGATCTGAACAATATCAAGGCTTAGGCTGACAAGTAGCAAGCAACATTTACGCCACACAAAATGCCAGGCTATGACAATAGAAACATAGATGATAGGAGTAGGAGGAGGCCATTCGGCCCTTTGAGCCTGCTCCGCCAATTCTTCACAATGGCTATCGTCCAACTCAATAGCCTAATCTTGCTTTCTCCCCATAACCTTTGATCCCATTTGTCCCAAGTGCTATATCTAGTCGCCTCTTAAATACATTAAATGTTTGGCCTCAACTACTTCCTGTGATAATGAATTCCACAGGCTCACCACTCTTTGGGTGAAGAAATCTCTCCTCATCTCCGTCCTAAATCATCTACCCCAAATCCTCATACTGCGACCCCTGGTTCTAGACACACCCACCATCAGCAACATCCTCCCTGCATCTACCCTGTCCAGTCCTGTTAGAATTTTATAAATCTCTATGAGATTCCCCCCAATTCATCTAAACACTAGCAAATACAATCCCAACCTAGTCAATCTCTCCACATATTTCAGACCTGCCATTCCCAGAATCAGCCTGGTAAACCATCGCTCCACTCACCCATCACCAATAACAGGCAATCCAATCACGCCTCTTGACATTCCATGGTGTTACCATCACTGAATCCCCCACTATAAACATCCTGAGGTTTATCATTGACAAGAAACTCAACTGGGCTCACCACATAAAGACAGTGGCTACAACAGCAGATCAGAAGCTAGGAATACTGCAGCAAGTAATTCATCTCCTGACTCCCCAGAACCTGTCCACCATCTATAAGTCACAAGTCAGGAGTGTGAAGGAATACTCCCCCCTTGCCTGGATGAGTGCAAGTCCAACAACACTCAAGAAGCAGCCCACTTCACTGGCACTACATCCACAAGCATCTACTCCTTCCACCACCAATTGTCAGTAGCAGCAGTGTGTACTATCTACAACTTGTACTTCAGAAATTCACCAAAGATCCTCACACATTACATGTGTGACATGTTCCATGACATTTCCATCCAGAAGGACAAGGGCAGTAGATATATGGCAACACCACCATCTCCAAGTTCCTCTCCAAGCCACTCACCATCCTGACTTGGAAATATATCACCATTCCTTCAGTGTTCTGGTCAAAATCCTGGAATTCCTTGCCTAATGGCATTGTGGGTCAACCCACAGCAGCTAGACTGCAGTGGTTCAAGGAGGCAGCTCACCATCACCTTCTCAAGGGCAACTAGGGATGGGCAAGAAATGCTGGCCAGCCATGATGCCCAAGTCCCGCAAATGAATAAATTAAAAAAAAATCAGCCTGCACCTCCAGTAACACTGGACTTTTTGTTTCATTTAAAACTATTCAACTGTAAATCCAGCAAACGGGAGTCATGAAATGCCCAGCTGTAGTAAAATACAGCAAGTTGATTCATGCAAGAGACTAAAAAGGATGATAATTCTGGACAGACAGTTCTGTACGTTGTTAAGTTGGAAAGGGTACAGAAAAATTTACAAGGATGTTACCAGGACTGCAGGGTTTGAGTTATGAGGAGAGGCTGGATAGGCTGGGATTTTTTTCCCTGGAGCGTTGGAGGCTGATGAGCAATTGCAGTGATTATAATGAGATCAGCCAAGTGGGCCTCATACAATATGAGTTCTCCCTGATTAGGGGTGTTAATCTGGTCCAATCAGGGAGCCCTGGCTGACAGATAAGAATAGGTGTGTCAGACATCCTTTTCACTCTGACAGAGCTAGAGCAGTGTCAAGGACTCGCTACATGTAAATAAAGGGTGACTTGGTGATAGGATACCGGCCTCTGTGGAGTTATTTTAGTGACTTTATAGAGGTTTATAAAATTATGAGATGCATAGACAAGGTGAATAGCCAAGGTCTTTTTCCAAGGACAGGGGAATCCAAAACTAGAGGGCATAGGTTTAAGGTGAGAGGGGACGATTTAAAAGGACCTGAGGGGCAACATTTTCACACAGAGGGTGCTGTGTGTATGGTACGAACTGTCAGAGGAAGGGGTAGAGGCAGATATAATTACAACATTTAAAAGACATTTGAACAAATACATGAATAGGAAAGGTTTAGAGGGATGTGGGCCAATGCGGGCAAAAGGGAGTCAATACATTGTGGAGCTGGTGGAACACAGCAGGTCAGGCAGCATCAGAGGAGCAGTAAAGTTGATGTTTTGGGTTTACACTCTTCATTAGGATGCTGTTCCTCTGATGTTGCCTGACCTGCTGTGTTCCACCAGCTCCACAATGTATTGACTCTGACTCCAGCATCTGCGGTTCTTGCTATCTCCGCAGGCAAATGGGACTAGTTCAGTTTAGGATACCTGTTTGGCATGGACAAGTTGAATCAAAGGGCCTGTTTCTGTACTGTATGACTCTATAACCAATGAATTTATGAAAAAGACGCAAGTTAACCCCCCTTCCTCTAAACATGAAGATCTATGAATTAATATAAACAGATTTGCTATCCATGACTGATTTTTGTATTGCTACATTAAAAACTATCTTTCTTTTCCTCTAGACTGCTGGCTGTACTGTTGCAGCAAACAACAATGTGTGAGATAAATCATCAAGACAATGAGGTACATGAAAAAGTGATTTTTTTAATCTGTTGACTACATCATTCAAATAAACGTTTAAGAACTGACAATCCTGTGCTAGACCATATTAACAATGCTAGAGCCATAACCTCTATCAGGGTTTTCTAATCTCCTTCTGTAATTTGGGCAGACGATTGGCGGAAACAGTGGAGAAAAGACATAACTGGCTAATTGCTCTCATAAACTAAAGCAGGAGATTTTTGCATTATATTTTGCTGTGTGTAAATTTTAATTAGATTATAAGAAAATAAAGTAGAAGATCATGAAATTAATATATCAATTCATTCAGTCAGTGCCAGAATTTAAAAATATACAACACTGTTCACTATCACAAGCTTCAATTGATTCTCTCCAAGTATCAGGCTATCTCCCTGTTTTCCTACTGCCCTTGCAAATACTATCCTCTGTTCAACTTTCCTTTCCTTCTCAAAGTAATTGAATGTGTTGTTATTTCCCAAATCACAGTATTGTTATGGTGCCGAAGGAAGTCATTTGGCTCATTATGCCTGCACCAGTTCTATTACCCTAGTACCAATCTCATGCCTTTTCCCCATACCTCTGGGCACTACTTCTATCCAAAAAATCATCCAATGCCCTCTTGAATGCGTTAACTAACTTGCCTCCACTGCATTTCCAGACAGTATATTCCATTCCCTGACCCAAAGTGTGAAAACATTTTTTCCCGCATAACCTTTGCTTCGTTTGTATATCGCTTCAAATCGATGCTCTCTAGTTTTTTTTTCTTTTGTGAGCATGAATAGATTCTCTCTATCTAATCTGTCCAGCCTGTTCATGGTTTTTAAAAACGCTATCAAATCTCCTCTCAGCTCTCTTCTCTCTGTGGAGAACAGTCACAATCTCTTCAATCTAGCCTCAAATCTGAACTTTTTCATTCCTGGAACTATTCTTCACTTCTGCACTCTCTCCACAAGTTCAACAATACCTCCCTGTTCTTGTACTCTATTTTAATTTATGAGATTTCTTTTGTGGGGTGGGCGGTCATTAGAGCTCTCTGAAGCTGACCAGCTGCAGCCTAATGGAAACAAGGGCAATACTGCTGAAATATTTCTTCAACTTAATGAAAATAAAGTGAATGAAACTTTTACAACCAACCTTTCCCTATCCTATTCCGCATCCCAGCTGTCTATTTGCCCTGGCTAACTTGACGATGAACATCCTCTCATTTTGTACGAATGTGCTCAGACGAGATAGAGGATGAAAAAAATGGATCAATTGTGCCTGCTAATACCCACGTCCAATGAGAAATATGGCACAGAGAATTTTTGAGAACTTCTTGAGCATCATTTTCAAGTTCATTTTACCAATTAACCCTGTCATTACATAAAAATTATGTAACTGCTATAAGCCAGACATTATTTACTTCATTATGGGACACAGTCCAAAGAAAAAGAAAATTTCCAATCATAAACTAAATATATGTTTGCCCCAAGATTTTAACATTTGGTTCTTTATCCTTCAGGGTATGACCCCATTGCATTGGGCTGCTTTTCACAACAGGCCACAGCATGTACAGGCTTTACTACAGAAAGGAGCTGATCCAACATTGGTTGACAAAGACTTTAAAACAGCACTTCACTGGGCAGTGCAGGTAAAATTATTTTCTAATTCAAATTGAATTATTTAAAAATAGCAGGGATAAATGAACTGCACTATATTGGAACCAAACCATAAAGACTCGGAACATCTTGGTTCAATTTCTGATATGTTCTTAGCTGCTCTTGGTGACATACAGTTGTTACAACATAATTTGCCTCGTGGCTAGGTAGGCAAAGAAATAAATCAACAAAAGTTTCTTCTCTCGGCTGAAATGTGAAGAAGTTGAGACTTTACCTTGGATAATGAAGAAATTAGGTTACATGGTATTGATTAAGGGTTTGGTGAGAATTAGAGCATAGTGTTACACTTATTGTCAGAACTAGGAATCATACGGAAATTGATAAATGTCATCTTTCTAAACAAATCACTGTCAACAAATGCAATGTGATTTTGTAAAAGACATTTCCTTTGTAACGAGTATACTGTCAGCAATTATCTTTTATTGCAGTACAATTACATGGTTACATATAGTTTGCACCACAGAATTTTAATGAATCCAAGAGGAGGAGCTATTGCATTTTTGTTTATCGATCAAGATCCTTTTGTAATCTTGGATAACCTTCTTCACTGTTGACTTTATAACCAATTTTGGTGTCATCCAGAAACTTACTAAATATGCCTCCTAAATTCTTATCATAATCATATATATAAATGACAAACAAAAGTGGATGCAGCACTGATCGCTGTGGAACCCCTGCTGGTCACAGGCCTCCAGTCCAAAAAAAGAACACTCCACCACCACCCTGTCACCTACCAATTTTGTTTCCATTTGGCAAGCTCTCCCAGAATCCCACATGATCTAACTTTACTAATTAGTCTACCATGCAGAACATTCTCAAAGGCTTTGCTAAAGACCATGTAGACAAAGTCTACCATTCTGCCCTCATCAATCTTTTTAGTTACGTCCTTAAAAAAATCAGTGAATGGCAGTAAACTACCAACATTTTAAACGTTAGGTTAATATATTTAAATAACCCACCTTCATTTACTATTTTGAGAGGCAATACCTCTGACTTCCAGAGTGCAACTTGCAACCACATGATTTGCAATAAATTGGTTAATATTTCCAGCAAAATAATACGTGTAAGTAGCCTCTGTTGACCTTAAACATTCAAATGACATTGTAGAAATAGTAATATTCCAGTTCTTACATAAGTACAGTGAAGTGGAAGCCCCCCCATTCATTCCAGTCAATAAATTATCTTATCAATTATTATAAATAGTTACAACATAGTGGATAAAAGAGCCAGGAGGCCCAGGTTCAAGTTCCACCTGCTCCTAGAGTGGGTAATAACAGTTCTGAACAGGTTGCTTAGAAAATATTATAGTGGATAATGGGCCACGATACATAACAGCTATTGGATATGAAATTTGCTAGCGGTGTAATGTTTTAATAATGCAGCTACATTGTAAAAATGCAAGTTATTTTAAATGACTGCAGACAAGCTAGCAGCCATTTTGAATTACGTCAGCTGAACACTGCACTCAGTGCATTTTATTGCTTGTCAGTGCTACTGTGGCATCCCACATCCACCTCAAAGACAGCATTGCTATAGCATCAGAACAATGCAGACTGCCATCATTGTCAAATCATGCAGCATTGTTTAAGTCCCTTTATTTGTACTTCTTTCTAGAGTGGGAATAGAGCTATGACTTCCCTCATTCTGGATCATCACCTGAGCCCATCTATAATAAACTATGATGATGAAAATGGGAAGACAAGTGTGCATATAGCAGCAGCAGCTGGATACAGTGATATCATCTATGATTTGGCAAGAATTCCAGAGTGCAACTTGCAACCACTTGATGTAGATGACAGGTAATACCACCCATGCCTGCTCCAAGCTGAAACAGTATCTTTCATTCCAGTTTTAAATATATTTAGTTTGACCTAAAAAAGAAACATAGGTGCTTTACCAATAAAACATTCATTAATCTACAATTGTGACATACAAGCTCAAACTATCCTAGAGTAGAGAAGATTTACAAGGGTGCCGCCAGGGTTGAATGGAGAGGCTGAACAGGCTGGGGCTATTTTCCCTGGAGCATCACAGGCTGACAGATGACCTTATAGAGGTTTACAAAATCATGAGAGACATAGATAAGGTGAATAGCCAAGAAGAGGGAAGTCCAAAACTAGAGGACATAGGTTTAAGGTGAGAGGGAAAAGATTTAAAAGGGACGTGAAATTGTATTCTGCACATTCTAGTCTACATCATTGAAATGGATTAAGGAATGCATTGGTCTTTATACTTCTTTGACAAGCCATCTTTTATCTACTTATTCTTGGGTAATGCGCATCCTTGGTAAGGGAGCATTATTGGCCATCCTGAGGGTAACTGAGAGTCAACCACATTGCTGTGGGTCTGGAGTGATGAGTAGGTCAGAACAAGCAATGATGGTAGATTTTGTTTCCTAAAGGTCATTGGTGAACGAAATGTGTTTTTACAACAATTAACAGTGGTTATACGGTTACCATTAGGTTAGCTAATTTGTTACAGATTTTTATTCAATTCAAATTTCATCATCTGCCACGACTGGATTCAAATCTTCATATCCCCAAAACATTAACCTGGGATAACAAGGTGTAGAGCTGGATGAACACAGCAGGCCAAGCAGCATCAGAGGAACAGGAAGGCTGATGTTTCGGGCCTAGACCCATCTTCAGAAATGGGGGAGGGGATGGGGGTTCTGAAATAAATAGGGAGAGAGGGGGAGGCGGATAGAAGATGGATAGAGGAGAAGATAGGTGGAGAGGAAACAGACAGGTCAAAGAGGCGGGGATGGAGCTAGTAAAGGTGAGTGTAGGTGGGCAGGTAGGGAGGAGATAGGTCAGTTCAGGGAGGACGGACTGGTCAAGGGGGCGGGATGAGGTTAGTTGGTAGGAGATGGGGGTGGGACTTGAGGTGGGAGGAGGGGATAGGTGGGAGGAAGGACAGGTTAGGGAGGCGGGGACGAGCTGGGCTGGTTTTGGGATGCAGTAGTGGGAGGGGAGATTTTGAAGCTTGTGAAGTCCACATTGATACCATTGGGCTGCAGGGTTCCCAAGCGGAATATGAGTTGCTGTTCCTGCAACCTTCGGGTAGCATCGTTGTGGCACTGCAGGAGGCCCAGGATGGACATGTCGTCTGAGGAATGGGAGGGGGAGTTGAAATGGTTCGCGACTGGGAGGTGCAGTTGCTTAGTGCGAACCGAGCGTAGGTGTTCTGCAAAGCGGTCCCCAAGCCTCAGCTTGGTTTCCCCGATGTAGAGGAGGCCACAACGGGAACAGCGAATGCAGTATACCACATTAGCAGATGTGCAGGTGAACAGCTGCTTGATGTGGAAAGTCTTCTTGGGGCCTGGGATGGGGGTGAGGGGGGAGGTGTAGGGGCAGGTGTAGCACTTCCTGCAGTTGCAGGGAAAAGTGCCGGGTGTGGTGGGGCTGGGGTTCAGGATTACTAGTTCAGTGACATTACCACTATGACACCACCTCTTTGAAACATTTCACTTTATCAAATGCTTTTGGAAGTCCATGCACACCACCTCAATAGCATTAACCTCATCAACCTTGCCTGCTACTTGATCAAAAACTCAATCAAATTAAACAAAATTGGTCCTCAGTTGTGAATTCTAAATCTGAGATAATCTTTTGTTAAGCAAAGGTAATAAAGGATATGGGCCAAAGGTAGGTATATGGGTTAGGCCACAGATCGGCCATGATCTCACTGAATTGTGGAACAAGCTTATCAGGCTGAATGGCCTACCCCTGTTCTTATGTCCTATGAATCTGTGTAGGCTTACTTCAATTAATACATATATGTACAAAGGACTTAACTTTGTTCCAGATTATCATATCAAAATTTCTTTCCTGAGATTAAACTGACTGGCCTTTAGTTGCTGAACATATTTGAATAAGGATATAACATTTGAAATTCTCAAGACCTTTGCCACCAACTCTTATTTCAAAGGAGAATTGTAAATTATGGCTAATGCCACCATAAGGTCCAATATTCTGTTCATATTCTCAGTGCAAATGGTTAAATTAAAGTAGCATCTCAATTTTAAATTCAGCCAATATTTCTAATACTTGCTCCTTATTAATTTTTTGTTCATCTGGAGTCTCAACTGCCTCTGTTTTTGCGTGTCTTTGAAAATATCAAGTTCTTTGGTAAACACAGGTATAAAGTAGTCACTTAGTATCTCAGCTATGTCCTTTGTGTGTTAGTTCTCTTTTTTTATTCACTTGTGGGACATGGGCGCTGCTGGTTTGCTGATATTTTTATTGCCCATTCCTAGTTTCCCTTGCAAAGGTGGTGGTGACCTACATTCTTAAAGCAGTGCAATCCACATGCCATAGGTTGACCCACAATGCCCTTGAGGATGGAATTCCAGGATTTTGATGCAGTAAAGGAATGTGATATGTTTCCAAGTCAGAATGGTGAATGGCTTGATGGGGAACTTGAAAGTGGTGGCGTTCCCATGAATCTGCTGCACTTATCCTTCTAGATGGAAGTGGTTGTGGATTTGGAAGGTGCTGTCTGAGGATCTTTGGTGAATTCCTACGGTGCATTTTGCAGATAGTATGCACTGCTGCTATTGAGCGTCTATGGTGGAAGGAGTAAATGCCTGTGAATGTGGTGCCTTTCAAGTGGGCTGCTTTGTCGTGGATGGTGTCAAGCTTCTTGGGTGTTGTTGGGCTGCACTCATCCAGGCAAGTGTGGAGTCTTCCAATAATATTCACGATTTGTGCCTTGTAAATGGTGGACAGGTTTTGGGGAAATCAAGAGATGAGTTACTCACCACAGTATTCCTAGCCTCTGATCTGCTCTTGTATCCACTGTGTTTATATGGCAAGTCCAGTTGAGTTTCTGATCAATGATAACCCCCAGGACGTTTATAGTGGGGGATTCAGTGATGGTAACATCGTTGAGTGTCAAGAGGCAATGATTTGATTGTCTGTTATTGGTGTTGGTCATTGCCTGGAATTTCTGTCACATGAATGTTGCTTGCCATTTGTCAGTCCAAGCCTGGATATTGCATACTAACATGGACTGCTTCAGTATCTGAATGGTGATGAACATTGTGCAATCTTCAGTGAACATCCCCACTTCTGACTTTATGATGTAGGGAAGATAGATGGGACACTACCTTGAGGAACGCCTGTCTTGGAGTTGAGATGACTGACCTCCAACAACCACAATCATCTTCCAATGTACCAGGTATGACTCTAACCAGCAGAGAATTTGCCTCCTGATACCCATTGTTTCCAGTTTTGCTTGGGCCCTCATTGATGTCACATTCATTTGAATGCAGCCTTGATGTCAAGGGCTGTCACTCTCGCCTCACCTCTGGAATTCAGCTATTTTATCCATGTTTGAACCAAAGCTGTAATGAGGTTAGAAGCTGTGTGGCCCTGGCAGAACCCAAATTGGGCATCACTGAGCAGGTTAACTTGAACAGGTTAACTTGAGCAGGTTATTGGTGTTCCCTAATTGGCACAACTCCTTTTATCACCATTTTACTATTTATATCCCAATAGAAGACTTTTGGGTTCCTTTTTACGTTAGTTGTTAGTCTCTTTTCGTATTCCTGTTTTGCTGCTTTTATTTCTTTTTGACATCCCCTCTGAACTTTCTATATTCAGCCAGGTTCTCCCTTCATTATCAAACTGATAATTTAATGCACATGCTTTTTGTGCTCATCTCACTTGATAACTCTTTTATCTGGGTTTGGTTACACTAACTTTACTCCTCTTGTGAATATACCTTGTTTTAATGATGGCGGCAACAGGGTAGGAAATGTTTGGACTCCTGAGCATGTCTGCTTCTGATTTCCAGGCCTGCTACATCCTTTTTTTTTCAGTTTTTCCACTTATTACTTTTAACATCAATATTCATCTTACCTTCTTTTGGTGGCTTCAGTGGGGGAGGGATGTTTCAGGCGGCTGCTGCAGCGGCAATGGCGGTTCCCCATGGCCATTATGATAACATCTGGTGGTGGTCTGCTTCAGTGTCTTCGGCAGCATGGTCCGGGTTGGCAGCAGCTTTGGCGATGAGGTGGTTTCGGCCAACATCCAGCAGCCCAGGATTCCCTTGGATGGCTTCTGCAATGTCTTCCGACCCTGGATCAGCAACTAGTCGGGTCCTTGGGGAGGCTTTGAGATTCTGCAGAGTCTTGCAACCCAGGATTCCAGCAGCTGGCGTGGTGGTCGTCGCCTTCAGCGGTGGCTTCATCAGCTTTCTCCAGTGGTACTGTTTTCCTAAACTCAGAAGTTATGAACTGAACCAGTGGACTTGGTCTTAATTTTATTTTATTTTATTTCTTATCCAAGCCTTCTGTTATTCTAGGTGCCATGGTATGGAGACTTAAACACATTTCACTGTTTTATTTTGTACAAGAATAGAGTGACAATAAATTATTTTTCTATTCTCTACTCTATTCTACCTTGAACTTTCCAGAACCATCTTCAATTTAAAAGACAACATGTTGTTTGATTCCATTTCTCAGCCTATATTTGTTTCCAATTAATCCATATTAGATTGCTCGTCTTGTTTTTTTTTCCATAAGTAACCTATATCTTATAAAACTGTGCTAAGAATCTCCTAAATCTTGACCCTTGTTTCCATAGAATCCCTACAGTGTGGAAACGGGCCATTCGGCCCAAAGAGTCCACAATGACACTCCAAACAGCAAACCAGTTCCACTCCCCTACCTTATTCCCAATCCCTGTAACCCTGCATTTCCCATTGCTAACGCACCTAACCTACACATCCTTGGGTAGATTAGCCATGATAGAAACCCACACAGAGACAGGGAGAACATGTAAACTCCACACACAGCCACCTGAGGTTGAAATTGAACCCGGGTCCCTGGCACTGTGACACAGCAGTGCTAACCCCTGAGCCCCATGTCTCCCTTCATTTCCTGGAAACAGATCCAGCAATGCCTCCCTTTTCAGTAACTGCATATTATGCAGTGCGCAAATTTTCTAGAAAATTCTCCTGAACACGTTTCAGAATTTTCCCTTGTAATTACTGTAAGACCCCATGAGAATTAATCTAAAGCTTTGCACTTCTCTGTACTTGCCTTACAAATTTGTCCTACCATTTTTCTCACACCAGTTCGTGGGTACCCAGTAGATATATCCATACTATCTAAGTACTAAACAAATATATTCTGTCCTTTACCTCCAGGATATTCTCTCTCCAGCACTTATTCTATATATTAGCCTTAGTCAATATTGCTACCCCTTGTGTCAGGGATATTTAATACCCAGTTCCCTCTTCATTCTGATGTTGGAGTCCTGAAAACCACTAAAAAATTCATCCCTTCAGATCTAAGGAATGCTGCATCTTAGAAGTGCCGTTTTTTTGGATTCCGGGTCCTGATCTAAGGAATGCTGCACCTTAGAAGTACCATTCTTTTGGATTCCGGGTCCAATGGGTCTGTGCTAATGTAAGTACCTTGTACGTATTGCATTATTGTAAATGCAGTGGTTTTCAACTTTAAGTTCAGAACCCTAAGTCTTTAACAGTTTGCTGAAAAGTAACTCGAATTTCCAACTTCTCCTCACAACTCAGAACAAAGTTGTATCTTATTGTGAAAGCTTTATTTATCACTTTATTTTTTCCAGGAAATTTTTCCCATTTAACTTTTCTACTGTGTGAACTGAAGTACCTGATAACGGGCTGTTACTGTGTGATAAGCTAATACCAGTAAAATTTTTACTGGCTGTATTCAAATGTAACAATATTTTAACTTTTTCATTTTTTTTCTAGGACACCTCTTCACTGGGCTGCAGCAGCGGGGAAAGCAGATTGTGTACAATCATTGATGCAGCTGGGGGTGGACAGCAGTCCAAGGGACATCAATGAAAACACTCCTCTAACATATGCAATGTACTGTGGGCACACAGCATGTATCAAACTGTTCTCAAAGGAAACTAGGTAGGTTTCACAGAAATCTGTCAATTATTTATGAGAAAAGAATGTTGGATAAAAATAACAACTTAAAGAACAACTTGTGTTGGAATTGGAGCCTTCATACATTTTTTGTGCTTCTAACACCCAGGGATTCTAGTGTCATTGAATTGAACAAATTTACAAAGTAATTAAAATGCAATTATTAGCATTAAATACTTCCAGGTCAATTTACCACTTCACCTTAGCAATGAGACTTAACCCATTTTTCACATAAGCCAATTTTTGTGGTACAAATTAATATGATGGCTTTATCCTGTGAATTTTAACGGCAAGGAATTTGATTGAGCCTTTCTTAACAATTGTACATGTCCAAAAACAATAATTTTAAGAACAGCTTCTGAGAGAAAATGTGGATTTTTTTAAAAATCCACCAATAAAAATTAGGGAAATAAATATATTTAAACTACAATCGCTACAGTAAAAGCAAAATAAACTGCTTGACAGAGAACATGTTATTCCCAATTCCTAGCCTGAATTACAAACCTGCCCACTGAAGAATAGGAAATATTGGTGGGAAGATGTTGTGATTTGTCACATGGAGCATTAAGCCAATGTTCATCTGCAAAGAATCCCAGGGCATTATTTAAAACGAAGTGCAGAGGAATTTTGATATTTAATATTCCAGCTGATGTTCTTCCCTCAATCAACACTACCAAATACAGATTGATTGACCAGAGATGCAGACTAATATCAAAGGAGAGTGATTCAAAGCTGAATTTGCCACATAGAATCACTTTGGTACAGAGACAGCCATTCAACCCATCGTGTCCATGCTGACAGAGTGCAGAAGCAATCCAACTGCTGCCACATCCCTGCCTTTTCCCAAAGCCTTGCACTGTTTTCCTCTTTAGATAATGACTCCATTGTCTTTTTTATTGCTTCGTCTGAACCTACCTCTACTACACACACAGGCAAGTGCATTACAGATCTTAACCATTTGTTGCATGAAAAGGTTCCTTGTCATATCACCATTGCTTCTATTGCCAGTCAAATTATGTCTGTGCCCCACTATTCTTGAATGTTCCACTAATATTTCCTCCCATTGAGGGCAGACGATGGTCTAGTGATATTATCATAGAATCCTTACAGTGTGGAACCAGGCCCTTCAGCCCAACAAGGCCACACCAACCCTCAGAGCATCCCACCCAGACCCATTCCCCTATAGCCCAACGAATCTACACATCCTTGAATACTGGGCAATTTAGCATGGCCAATCCACCTAGCGTGCACATCTTTGGACTATGGGAGGAAACCGGAGCACTTGGAGGAAACCCACGTAGACACGGGGAGAATGTGCAAACTCCACACAGGTAGTCGCTCAAGGGTGGAATTGAAGCTGGGTTCCTGGCAATGTGAGGTAGCAGTGCTAACTACTGAGCCACCGTGTTGCCCTATTAATCCAGAAACACAGCTAATGTTCTGGGGACCTGGGTTCAAATCCACAGTATTTATATGGATAGTCCAGTTCAGTTTCTGGTCAATGGTAATTCTAAGGATGGTGACAGCAGTGGAGTCAACAATGGCAATGCTGTTCATTTTCAAAGGGGCACTGGTGGGTTCTCTTTTGCTGTAGATGGTCATTGCCTGGCACTGTGTAGTGGGCAAGTTATTTGTCATTTGTCAGTAATACAAAAGAACATTAAACAGCAACACAGGAATTGGTCCTTTGGTCCTTTGAATTCAATAATTAGAAAAAAATGTCTGGAATTAAGGATCTACTGATCACCATGAAATCATTGCTGATTGTCAGAAAAACCCATCTAGTTCACTAATGTCCTTTTGGGAAGGAAATCTGCCATCCTCACCTGGTCTGGCCTACATGTGACTCGAGACCCATAGCAATGCGGTTGACTCTCAATTGCCCTCTGAAATAGCCTAGCAAGCCACTCAGTTGTACCAATCGCTACAAAGCCTCAAAGAAATGAAACCGGACAGATCACCTGGCATAGACGTAGGCACCAGAAACGACAATGGCAGAAACAGCCCTGTTGACCCTGCAAAGTCCTCCTCACTAACATCTGAGGGTTAGTGCCAAAGTTGGGAGATCTGTCTCACAGACTAGTTAAGTAACAGCCTGACATAGTCATACTCACAGAATCATACCTTCCAGACACCACCATCACCATCCCTGGATATGTACTGTCCCTTTGGCAGGACAGACTGAGCAGAGGTGGGGCACAGTGGTATACAGTCAGGAGGGTGTTGCTCTGGGAGTCCTCAACATTGACTCTGGACCCCGTGAAGTCTCATGGATTCAGGTTAAACATGGGCAAGGAAACCTCCTGCTGATTACCACAAACCGTCCTCCTTCAGCTGATGAATCAGTGCTCCTCAATGTTGAACACCGCTTAGAGGAAGCACTGAGGATGGAAAGGACACAAAATGTACTCTGGGTGGGGGATTTCAATGTCCACAAGCAAGAGTGGCTCGGCAACAGTACTACCGATTGAGCTGGTTAGGTCCTAAAGGTCATAGCTGCTAGACTGGGTCTGTGGCAGGTGGTGAGAGAACCAACAAGAGGGAAAAACATACTTGACCTCATCTTTACTAATCTACCAGCTGCAGTTGCATCTGTCCATGACATTATTGGTAAGAGTGACCATCACACAATCCTTGTGGAGATGAAGTCCTGCCTTCACATTGAGAATAACTTCCATCATGTTGTGTGGCACTATCACTGTGCTAAATGGGGCAGACTTCGCACAGATCTAGCAACTTAAGACTGGGCATTCATGAGGCGCTGTGGGCCATCAACAGCAGCAGAATTAGACTCCAGCACAATCTGTAACCTCATGGCCTGGCATATCCCCCACTCAACCATTACAATCAAGCCAGGGATTCAACCCTGGTTCAATGGAAAGTGCAGGAGGGCACACCAGGAGCAGCACCAGGCGTACCTGAAGATGAGGTATCAACCTGGAGAAGATACCAAACAGGACTACTGGCATGCCAAACAGCGAAAGCAGCAAGTGATAGACATAGCTAAGCGATCCCACAACCAATGGATCAGGTCTAAGCTCTGCAGTCCTGCCACATCCAGTCGTGAATGGTGGTGGACAATTAAACAACTCACTGGAGGAGGAGGCTCCACAAATATCCCCATCCTCAATGATGGAAGAGCCCAGCACATCAGTGCAAAAGTTAAGGCTGAAGCATTTGCAGCAATCTTCAGCCAGAAGTGCCGAGTGGATAATCCATCTCAGCCTACTCCAGTTGTCTCCAGCATTACAAATACCAGTCTTCAGCCAGTTCAGTTCACTCCATGTGATATCAAGAAACGGTTGGAGACACTGGATACCGCAAAGACTACAGGCCCTGACAGCATTCCGGCAACAGTACTGAAGACTTGTGCTCTGGATCTTGCCGCTCCCATAGCCAAGCTGTTTCAGTGCAGTTACAACACTGGTATTTACCTGATAATGTGGAAAATTGCCCAAGTATGTCCTGTACACAAAAAGCAGGACAAATCCAACCCAGCCAATTACCACCCCATCAGTCTACTCTCAATCATCAGTAACGTGATGGAAGGTGCCATCGACAGTGCTTTCAAACAGCACCAGCTCAGAAATAATCTGCTCAGTCATGTCCAGTTTGGGTTCCACCAGGGCCACTCAGCTCCTGACCTCATTACAGCCTTGGTTCAAACATGGACAAAAGAGCTGAATTCCAGAGGTGAGGTGAGAGTGACAGCCCTTGATAGCAATGCTGCATTCAACCAAGTGTGGCATCAAGGAGCCCTCGCAAAATTGGAATCAATGGGTATCAGGGGGCAAACTCTCCAATGTTGGAGTCATACCTGACACAAAGGAAGATGGTCGTGGTTGTTGGAGGTCAATCATCTCAGCTCCAGGACATCTCTGCAGGACTTCCTCAGGGTAGTGTCCTAGGGCCAACTGTCTTCCACTGCTTCATTAATGACCTTCCCTCCATCATAAGGTCAGAAGTGGGGATGTTCATCGATGATTGCACAATGTTCAGCACCATTCGTGACTCCTCAGATACTGAAGCAGTCCATGTTCAAATGCAACAAGATCTGGACATTATCCAGGCTTGGGCTGACAAGTGGCAAGTGACATTTGCGCCACACCAATGCCAGGCTATGACCATCACCAGTAAGAGACAATCTAACCACCGTCCCTTGACATTCAATAGTGTTACCATCACTGAATCCCCTAATATCAACATCCTGGGGGTTATCATTCACCAGAAACTCAACTGGTCTCACCACATAAACACAGTAGCTACAAGAGCAGGCCAAAAGCTAGGAATGCTGCGGCGAGTAACTCACCTCCTGACTCCTCAAAGCCTGTCCACCATCTATAAGGCACAAGTCAGGAGTGTGATGGAATACTCCCCACTTGCCTGGAGGAGTGCAACCCCAACAACACTGAAGAAGCTTGACACCGTCCACGACAAAGCAGCCCGCTTGATTGGCACTACATCTACAAATATCCACTCACTCCACCACCAACGCTCAGTAGCAGCAGTGTGTACTAGCTACAAGATGCACTGCAGAAATTCACCAAAGATCCTCACACAGCACCTTTCAAACCCACAACCACTTCCATCTAGGGCAGGACCATCAGTCATATGGGAACACCACCACCTGCAAGTTCCCCTCTAAGCCACTCACCATCCTGACTTGGAAATATATCGTTGTTACTTCACTGTTGCTGGGTCAAAATCCTGGAATTCCCTTTCTAATAGCATTGTGTGTCATCCCACAGCAGGTAGACTGCAGCGGCTCAAGAAGCCAGCTCACCACCACCTTCTCAAGGGTAACTAGAGATTGGCAAGAAATGCTGGCCAGCCAGCGACACTCACATCCCACAAATGAATAGACAAAAAAAAAGGATCAGTTTCTTTTTGTCTACTCTGTCCAAACTCCTTATGATTTTCTGCGTTTCTGATTTTCAATACCGTTTTACAAATTTCTCCTCAAAATTTGCAAATAGAACAGTACCAGCTTCTGCAACGTTACTTAAAGTTCCTCCTCCCTAGACCATTCTCAAGAATCTTTTCTGCACCCTCTCTAATGTCTTCACATCCTCCCTAAAGTGTTTTGTTCAGAACTTAGTTTTATTTGTTCATGTGATGTGGGTGTGGATGGGTAGGCCAGCATTTATTGCCCATTCTTAATTGCCCTCAAGAAGCTGATAGGAAGTGATTTCTTGAGATGGTGCAGTCCATGTGTTGCACGTACACTCACAGTGCTGTTAGGAAGGGGGTGCTACATTTTAACACCCCCACAGTAAAGGAATAGTATATAGTTCCAAGTTGGAGTGGTGTGGCGCTTAGAGAGGAACCTGCAGGTGATGATGCTCAAACGCACGTGAAGCCCTTGTCTTTTTGGGAGGCAGAGTTTGCAGTTGAAATGATGGTGACAAGGGAGACATGGTGAGTTGGTGCAGTCCATCTTGTAGATGGTATACTCTGCTGTCACTGTGTGTTAGTAGTGGAGGGAATGAACACTGAAGGTGGTACCAATTAACTGGGTTGCTTTGTCCTGGATGGTGTCAAGCTTCTTGAGTATTGTTGGAGCTGCACTCATTCAGTCAAGTTCAGAGTATTCCATCAAACCCAGACTAATGGCTTAATGATAGTGGACAGGTTTTGGGGAGTCAAATGAATTACTAACTCCAGAATTCATAGCCTCTGATCAATCTTGGAGCCTCAATATTTATATGACTGGTCCAGTTCAATTTCTGATCGATGATAGTCCCCAGGAGGTTGATTGTGGAGATTCAGTAATGGTAATGCCATTGAATGTCAAGCGATTATGGTTGAATTCTCTCTTGTTTGTGATAGCCATTGCCTGGCATGTTATATAGCCCAAATGTTAGTTGTCATTAAATAACCAAACACTGAATATTGCCCAGTTCTAGCTGCAAATAAATACAGATTGCTTTACTATCTGAGGAGTTATGACCAATGCTGAACATCGTGCAATCAACAGGAAACAACCCAATTCTGACCTTATGACAGAAGGAGGCGTCATTGAGGAAGTAGTGGTCTAGGACAATACCCTAAGGAATGCTTTAAAAATAATGCCCTGTGGTTTAGATGACTGAGGTCCAACAACCACAACCATCGTCTTTTGTGCAATGTATGACTCCAACCACATTTCTCCCTTATTCCAATTGAATCCAGGGCATCTTGATGCTATGCTCAGTCAAATTCTGCCTTAGTGTCAACAGCAGTCACTCTCATTTCACTTCTGGAGTTTCAGCTCTCTTGTTTATTTTTGGATTAAGACTGTGGTGAGCTCAAGACCTTAGTGGCCTTGGTGGAGCCCAAAATGGGCAGTTTGTTGCTGGCCAAGTTCCACTTGGTATTGCTGTCAATGGCTTCTTCAATCACATTGTCGATAGTCAAGAATAAACTGGTGGGGCAGTAATTGGTCAGATTAGATTACTCCTGCTTTTTGCAAACAGGACATACCTGGACATTTTTCATGTTAATAAGTGGGTGCCAGTGTTGTAGCTATACATAAACAGCTTGGCTAGGGGTACGATAATTCTGGAGCATAAGTTACATTTTTTGTCATATCAGGTGCCTTCAGTCACAGACTCATAGAGTCATACAGCACAGAAATAGATCTTTCGGTCCAATGTGTCATGCCGACCAAGTTTCCCAAACTAAACAAGTCCCATTTGCCTGCATTTGGCCCATATCCCTCTAAATCTTTCCTATTCATGTACCGTCAAAATGTCTTTCAAATGTTGTAATGGTACCCATCTCTACCACTTCCTCTAGAAGTTCATTCCACATATTTGCAAAAAAGTTGTCCCTCAGGTCCCTTTTAAATATTTCTCCTCTCAATTTAAAATTATTCCGTCTAGCTTTGAACTTCCTTACCCTAGAGAAAATACCTTTTGTTATTCACCTTATCTATGCTCTCTTGATTTCATAAACCTCTATAAGGTCACCCCTCAATCTCCTATGCTCCAATGAAAAAAATCCCCATCTATTCAGCCTCTCCTTATAACTCAAACCCCCCAGTCCCTACAATAGCCTGGTAAATCTTTTCTGACCCCACTCCAATTTAATAATATCCTTCCTATATCAGGGCAACCAGAAATGTACACAGAACACCAAAATATCCTGCAAAACCGCAACATGACATCCCAACGAAGGCAACTATGCCAAATGCCTTCTTTACCACCCTTCTGCCTGTGACACAACTCTCAATGAACTATGTACCTCAACCCCCACATGTCTCTGTTTGACAACACTCTCCAGGGCCCTTACCATTAACTATTTAAGTCGTGCCCTTGTTCAGTGATTTCTGATATCACACGAATTTAGTCCCATCAACTGAAGACTGTGATGCTGGGGCGTCAGGAGGAGGTCAAAATGGATCATCCACTCAGCACTTCTGGCTGAAGGTGGAAGCAAATGCCACAGCCTTGTCTTTTGCAATGCTGTGCTGGGCTCTCTGTGTTGAGAATGAAGATATCTATACAGCTTCCTGAAGAAGGGTCCCGACCGGAAACGTCAACTTTCCTGCTCCTCTGATGCTGCCTGGCCTGGTGTGTCCCTCCAGCTCCACACTGTGTTATCAGCTTCCTCTTCTTGTTGGTTGTTTATTTATTCATACAACTCATGGCTGAATGTGACAAACTGCAGTGCTTAGATCTAATCTGTTAGTTGTGGTATTTGTTTGCCTTTTAAATTGCATGCTGCTTCCACTGTTCAGCTTGCAAAACCATCACTTGTGAATTTACTTTTCTTCAACTTCTCTTTGTCTTTCTGTGATCCAAAATTAGGAGACCTAAAGACAATGTAGTCATTAATAAATCTAATCGAAAAACAATGTGTTTTATACAGAGTTAATATAATTGCTTGCTATAGTATTCTGTGCACTGTTTTTGATAAATTCCAGATACTATATGCCTTCTTAACCCCACTATCAACCTTTCCTGTCACTTTCAATGAGTTATGGACATATACATCCTCTGGAACATCCTCAGGAATTGCACCCTTTAATTCGTGTCATTTTTTTTATTCCTCCAATCAAAATGAATCACTTCCCACACCTTGATATCAAAATTCACTTACCTTTTGCCCATTCCCCCAATCTAACTGTGTCCGCTTGAAATTCTACACTATCCTCTTCACAGTTCAAAATAGTTCCAAGTTTTAGAACATACAACATAGAACGTAGAACGGTACAGCACAGTACAGGCGCTTCGGCCCACGATGTTGTGCCAACCTATTATCCTACTTTAAGATCAAACTACCCTGCATACCCTACATTTTACTATCATCCATGTGCCTATCCAAGAGTCGTTTAAATGTCTCGAATGTATCTGACTCCACTACTGCTGCCGGCAACGCATTCCACGCACCCACCACTCTCCACCCTCTGTGTAAAGAACCCAGCTCTGACATCTCTCCTATACCTTCCTCCAATCACCTTAAAATTATGCCCCCTCATAATAGTCATTTCTGCCCTGGGAAAAAGTCTCTTGCTATCCACTCTTTTCTACGTCTCTTATCATCTTGTACACCTCTATCAAGTCACCCCTCATCTTTCTTCACTCCAAACAGAAAAGCCCTAGCTCCCTCAACCTTTCCTCATAAATACCTGCCCTCCAGTCCAGGCAGCATCCTGGTAAATCTCCTCTGCATGCTCTCTAAAGCTTCCACATTCTTCCTATAATGAGGCGACCAGAACTGAACACAATATTCCAAGTGTGGTCTAACCAGAGTTTTATAGAGCTGCAGCATAACCTTGCAGCTCTTCAACTCAATTCCCCTGCCAATGAAAGGCAACACACCATACGCCATCTTAACAACCTTATCAACTTGGGTAGCAACTTTGAGGGATCTATGGACGTGGACCCCAACATCCCTCTGTTCCTCCACACTGCTGGGAATCCTACCATTAACTCTGAATTCTGCATTCAAATTTGACCTTCCAAAACGAATCACTTCACACTTTTCCGGATTGAATTCTATCTGCCACTTCTTTGTCCAGCTCTGCATCCTGTTAATGTCCCATTGCAACCTACAACAGCTCTCCAACACTATCCACAACTCCACCAACCTTTGTGTCATTGGCAAACTTACTAACCCACCCTTCCACTTCCTCGTCCAAGTCATTTATAAAGATCACAAAGAGCAGAGGTCCCAGAACAGATCCGTGCGGAACACCACTGGTCACCGAGCTCCAGGCTGAATAGTTGCCATCTACTACCACACTCTGTCTTCTATTGGACAGCCAGTTTTGTATCCAGACAGCCAAGTTTCCCCGAATCCCATGCCTCTTTACTTTCTACCATGGGGAACCTTATCAAATGCCTTGCTAAAATCTATATACACCACATCCACTGCTCTACCTTCATCAATGTGTTTTGTCACATCTGCAAAGAATTCAATAAGGCTTGTGAGGCATGATCTGCCCCTCACAAAGCCATGCTGACTATTTCTAATCAAACTGTGCTTTTCCAAATAATCATAGATACTGTCTCTCAGAATCCTCTCCAATAATTTGCCCACCACAGAAGTAAGACTGACTGGTCTGTAATTCCAAGGATTATCTCTATTCCCTTTCTTGAACAAGAGAATAACATTTGCCACCCTCCAATCATCTGGTACTACTCCAGTGGACAGTGAGGACACAAAGATCATCTCAAAAGGCGCAGTAATCTCTTCCCTTGCTTCCCGTAGTAACATTGGGTATATTCCGTCTGGCCCAGGGGACTTATCTATCCTCATGTTTTTCAAAATTTCCAGCACATCCTCCTTCCTAACATCAACCTGTTCGAGCATATCAGCCTGTTTCACGCTGTCCTCACAAACTACAAGATCCCTCTCACTGGTGAATACTGAAGCAAAGTATTCATTAAGGACGTCTCCTACCTCCTCTGACTCCATGCACATGTTCCCTCTACTATCCCTGACATTGGTCCGGTCCATAGTGGGTAGTGGGTCTTTGATTCGGGTGAGCAGTTGTCGTAGGGTTGATGTGGGTTTGTGTGCTACTCTGATCCCCAAAGGCCATAGGTGGCTTGTGCTTAGTTCCGATGTGTTCCTGATGTCAGGTAGCATGATGAGTGTGTCGGGGCATGTGGTATCTTCCTGGTGTCATTCGTTTAGTAGGCATCTTCTGACCCAGTTTTTCAGATATCCATTGTCCTTGAATACCTGGAAGAGGTACTGTTTAAGTACTGTTGTACTTGTATTAAATGAAAGTGCTGTAAAGCAGTAATAAAATAACTGAAACAAAAACTTGAATTAAACACTGGGCTTCCATGCTGGAAATGGGAGTTCGAACTCAGCTTTAAGTAACAATCAATCAAACTACTTGGCAGGAAGTCAGTTCTCAGCTAATTCTCTTCAGAGAATACCTCAGAAAGTCTCTCATCTTATTAGGTGAGATGAGTGCAGATGTGTGACATTCAACCAATAGACTGAAAAGATCATGGCAGATAGCTTTAACCCAAGGTACAGAACACCAGTATGGAAATAGGTAGGTAGTACAGATGGGCATATGAAAGATCTTTTGATATAGATGGCACCTGGCAATATACCTATAAATAAGCAGTGTGTAAGATGAAAATTTGATTTTTACAAAAAAAAAAGTATAGCTCTTAATACTCATAAATAACAGGCTATTAAAATGTAGAACTGGAGACAGTTATGAATCTGTAAAATGTAACTGATATCTTTGGTTCATTGACAAATATATAAAATACTTTTAAAATGACAAATCAATGCAACGTTTAAAACAATGTACATTTTGCATTTTAAATATTAATCATTTGTGAAAATCTTGACCAATGTTTGTCTTGATTTCAATTTTTTTTTTAAACACAGACCTGAGCCTGTTCGACAGCAATCTTCTCAAAACAACAAGAAGAAAGAGGGGCGTTTCAGTGTATTGAACCAGCTATTCTCCTGTAAAAAGAAAAAGGATGAACAAAACAGTACTCTGAAAGATAAAAACAAGGATAGATGCCTAACAGATGAAACTTCTGAAGTCGATGATATTATAACAACCTTTGATTCTATCATGGATTGTAATAATAGTGAGGTTTTGGAGGAACAGACAGAGGAGTGCAGACTCACAGAAACACCTGCAGAGCTAGCAACTCGGAAACGACAGTCATCAGATAGAAGACAAAAGGTTTATAAAAGTCTTCCCCCAATACGGACACGAAGCCTCCCACCACTAACTCTTGGCAATACCTTGTTTATAAATTCCCCTTGTATGGTTCAGAATGCAAACAGTAAGTCTAGTCCACACCACTTTGCGCACCGGTCTCAAAAAAGCCGCAGTGAACATGACTTGTTTGAGAACAGGACTAGCTCTCGGAAACGTTTAGATAGTCCATGGGCCAAAGGCACAAATCACATTTTACCCCATAAAGCACGGACTACTCCTCCATCAAAACTGCTGGAAGTTTTCCTGCAAGAAAGAGCCAAACATTTGGAACTCTCACAACATACTACTCTTCCCTGCTTACAGAATAACCTCCAAGGTAACTTTCAAAATGTTCAAAACAGACAGCAAAGTTGTACAACTAATGGATACAAGTTAAAGGGGGCTAAATTTAATAGACACCGAACTGGGACCAGGGATTGTAACATATATGAACGCTGTTGACTGTTTCTGTTGACTGAAATGTGCAGCAAGTCAAATTAATGCTTCCCATTCATAGGAAGATTTACATATATGGCATTTTTCATGATAACCAGATGTCTCAAAACCTTTTACAGTCAATAAGGTATTTTTGAAGTGGAGTCACTGTTGGAATACAGGAAACATGACAAAATACCACATAAATGGCGTGATGTGATGTTGATTTAGGAATAAATATTGGGAAAAACACCCCTTGCCCTTCATTGAATTAATGCTATTGGATCATTTAACGAGAGACCACAGATGGAACCTTGATTTAGTGTTTCACTCAAAAGATAGGATCTCTAATAATGCAGTACTCCCTCAGTAATGGAGAGAAGTGTCAATGTAAATTCTTATGCTTAAATATTGGAGCGGGCTCAGAATCCATAACCTTCTGACTCAGGCAAGAGTGTTACCAACTGAGCTATGCAGTTTTAATTAATATTTCAACATACAAACTATATAGGAGCATGAGCCATTTACCTATTGAGCCTGGTCTACCATTTAATAAGATCATGGCTAATCAGGTTATTCCAAATGCCCACCTACCCTACCTCTGATAATCTTTCACCACCTTCCTATTAAACTGTATCTACCTCTGCCTCTAAAATATACAAGGACTCTGCTATCATTGCCTTTTGAAGAAGACAGTTCAAAGACTCTCAAGCCTCAGTGCAACCAGAAGTGAGTAGACTATGAAGGTTTGATAAGTGAGAGCTCTTGGTGAAGTGGAGGACAAGTGTTTTTCTTCTATTCTGCAGTTTTGTTTTCCTAGCTTCTTTCACAGATCAATACGGAGTACACCATCGCCCAAGAGCTGGGAGGTTATTAAGGGATTAACTAAGAACCAGGTCTTGTAAACGTCAGAGAATAAGAGGAGACTAAAGTTAAGGCAAAGGAAGTAGCTTTAAAGATTAAGTAACTAAAGAAGTTAGCAAATAAGACTAAGTAAGTTCAAGTTTAAGTGATGGCAGGTGAGGTCAGCTAAATAAAATGTACGCCTTACATATGTTGGAAGTCATGGACTCAACTGGTGTCCTAGATGACCACACATGCAGGAAGTACTCCCAACTGTAGAAACTCAAGCTCTGTGTTTCAGAGCTTCAGCAGCAGTTGGACACCTGGTAGCCCATCCACGAGGCTCAGAGTTATACAGATAGTACATTTACAGCAGTGGTCACAAAGCAGCTTAAGGGACTGGAGGAAAGAAGGTATTGGGTAACCACCAGGCAGTCAAAGAGAATCAGGCAGGTAGTGCAGGAGCATTCTGGTGCTTTTCTCTCAAATTACTTTTCTATTTCAGAAGCTGATGAGAGTGCTGGTTCCTCATGGGAGTGCAGACAGAGTCCAGCTTCTGGAACCACAAGTAGCTTGAGTGTACAGGAGGGAAGGAAGATGAAAACAGGAGCAATAGTAATAGGGGAATTCATTAGTGAGGAGAGCAGACAGGTTGTTCTGCGGTCACGGATGTAACTCCAGGATAGTGTATTGCATCCCTGGTGCCAGTGTCAGGGATGTCACTGAGCAGCTTTAGGGTATCCTGAAGGGGGAGGGTTATAAAACTGAGGTCCTGTTACACATTGCTACCAAAAATATAGGTAAAATGAGGGATGACGTCTTACATCAAGAATTTAGGTAGCTCGACAACAGACAAAAGATTAGGTCCTCAAAGATTATAATGTCTGTATTACTATCTGTGCAGTATGCTAGTGAGTCCAGAAACAGGAAAATAGAGTAGATGAATGTGTTGCTCAAAATTGGCGCAGGAGGAAGGGTTTTAGATTCCTGGATCACTATGACCATTTCTGGGGAAGATGGGATCTTTATTGGGGTGGACGGGATGCTTTGGCTGCAAGAGAATGAGAATGGGATAAAGATAACACAGTGTGGAGCTGGATGAACACAGCAGGCCAGGCAGCATCAGAGGAGCAGGAAAGCTGACGTTTCGGGTCGGGACCCTTCTTCAGAAATGGAGAGGGAGAAGGGAGCTCAGAAATAAATGGAGAGAGGAGGGGTGGGGTTGGGGAAGGTAGGTGGGATGGTGATAGGTGAGTGCAGTAGGCAGTGGTGGGGATTGGTCAGTGAGGTGGGAGGAGCGGATAGGTGGGAGAGAAGATGGACAGGTTGTGTCAGGTCAAGGAGGCAGGGATGAGAGGGAGGGTTGATCATGGGACGAGGCCGGGGGTGGGGAGATTTCAAAACTGGTAAGGTCCACATTGAGACCATTGGGTTGTAGGCTCCCAAGGCGGAATATGAGGTGCTGCTCCTCCAGTTTCCGGGTGGCGTCACTGTGACACTGGAGGAGGCCCAGGATGGACACGTCGTCCAGGGAGTGGGAGGGGGAGTTGAAATGGTTCGCAACTGAAAGGTGTTGTCGTTTGTCATGAACAGAGAGCAGTGCTCTACAAAGTGGTCTCTGAGCCTCCGCTTGGTCTCACCGATGTAGAGGAGGCCACATTGGCATCTTCTGGCACTATAACCAACCCTACCCCAGCTCAGAGCCTCCCTCTCCAAGACCTGCAAAGGACCGCTTCTATTTTTCATTCTTCGCAGGATCCACAACCTCAACCAACGATTTTAATCCGCCCTATTTGACATCCCACCTACCTTTCCGAGCCCTACTCCTCCTCTCTCTATTTATTTTGGAGCTCCCTTCCCCCTCCCCCATTTCTTAAGAAGGGTCCAGACCCGAGACATCAACTTTCCTGCTTCTCTGATGCTGCCTGGCCTGCTGTGATCCTCCAGCTCCACACTGTGTTATCTCTGACTCCAGCATCAGCAGTTCTTACCATCTCTAGAATGGGATAAACATTTTTGTGGGTGGGTTTGATAGTGCTGTTGGAAGAATTTAATTAGTTTGGCCACAGGAAGGTCACAGAGTGTACTTTAACAAAGGAACCAAGGCTGAGGGAGTTCAGCCATATTGAGTTTCAAGGGAGTAGGTTAAGGCTGGATAGTTTCTATTTTAATGAAAGGAGTATTATAGGTAAGACAACTGAGTCATGGACATGATTGATACATGCTGTTGCAATGTTTTTGCCATTGCAAAGACACATTTGAGGAGGGGCAGGACTTCAAGATCTTCAAACAGGACAGAAGATTGTGGCATTGCATTATTAATTATGGACTCAATTACTGCAGTAATGAAGTACGATATCTTGGAAGGGTCTTCAATGAGGCTTTGTGGGCCGAACTTAGAAATAAAGAGCGGATGGTAACATTGGGAGTATTACTGGCACCCAAACATTAATGGAGATAATTATAGTGTAAAGGGTTGAAAGGGGAAAGATTTGTTGAAATGTATTCAGGAGAGATTTTTACATGAATGCGTAGAAGACCCAACAAAGGAAGGTGCAGTGCTGGGCCTAATTCTGGGGAACAAACCCAGAGAGATGTTCGAGGTGGCAATGGGACAGCATTTTTGTGTTGGCAATCTCAACACCATACATTTTAAGTTCCTTGTGGAAAAAGAAAAGATGGTCTGCAAAAATGTGTTTTGGATTGGAGGAAGGCAGATTTTATTAATATATGGCACAATCTGGCCAAATTAAACTGGGAACCGTTACTTCTGAAGTAAATCTACAGCAGAACAATGGCTAATGTTCAATATTAAACTGGCAAGATTTCAGGCCAAAATATTCCCAAAAGGGTGAAATGTAGGAGCAATAAACTCAGAGAACCCTGGATATCTAGGAATATTCAAGACTGGATAAGAAGGAAAAGAGACACTCTTAACAGGTATAATGGGAGCAAATCAATGGAAGCCCTAATGTAGTATAGAAAGTGCATGGCAGATCTTAAGAAAGCAATTAGGAGATTAAGGGAGGGGCGTGAAAAAGTACTGACAGGCAAGATTAGGGAGAATCCTAAAATATTCTGTAAATATAAAAAGCTGAAGAGGATAACCAGGGCAAGAGTGGGGCCCATTAGGGACCAAAGAGTCAAGCTGTGCAAGGAGCCAGAGGACATTGGTAGGTGTTAAACAAGTACTTCATGTCTGTCTTCACTTTGGAGAAGGAGGATGTAGGCACAAAATTTGGGAAGAGGGACTGAGAAATTCTTGAGAAGTTTGACATAGGTCGTGAGGCAATGTTGAAGGTTTTGGCAGGCTCAAAAGTGGAAAAATTCCCAAATCTGGATGAGTAGAATGCCAGGTGGCTATGGAAGACACGGGAGAATATTGCAGGGGCTCTGACTCAAATTTTTAATTCTTGTCTGGGTCTAGGGGGGGTATCAGAGGACTGGAGGGCAGCTAATGTGTTTGCAATTTTCAAAAAGGTGGTAGAGAGAAACCAGGGAATTACAGACAAATGAGTCTTAGATCAGTAAAAACCGAAAGAACTGCAGATGCTGTAAATCAGGAACAAAAACAGAAGTTGCTGGAAAAGCTCAGCAGGTCTGGCAGCATCTGTGAAGAAAAAATCAGAGTTAACAGTCGGACCCATTCTGAGGAAGAGTCACCAGACCCGAAATGTTAACTCTGATTTTTTCTTCACAGATGCTGCCAGACCTGAGCTTTTCCAGCAACTTCTGCTTTTATTCGAGTCTTACATCAGTAGTGGGAAAACTATTGGAGAAAATTCTGAAGAAGAAAATTAATCTCCAAAGAGTCATACAGCACAGAAACAGAGCCTTCAGTCTAACTCGTCCATTCCAACCAAGTTTCCCAAACTAAACTAGTTCCATTTGCTTACATTTGGTCCATATCCCTCTAATCTTTCCTAGTCATGTCCTTTTCCAAATGTCTCCTAAATGTTGTAACTGTACCTGCACCTATTATTTCCTCTGGCAGTTCATTCCACATACAAACCATCCTCTGTGTGAAAAATAACACAGAGTGGAGCTGGAGGAACACAGCAGGCCAGACAGCATCAGAGGAGCAGGAAAACTGACATTTCGGGTCGGGACCCTTCTTCAGAAATGGGGGAGGGGAAGGGGGCTCTGAAATAAATAGTCAGGGGGGCAGTGATAGCAGGTAGGCAGTGGTGGGGATTGGTCAGTGAGGTGGGAGGAGTGGATAGGTGGTAGAGAAGACGGACAGGTCAGTGAGATGGGGATGATAGGGGGGACTGGTCTTGGGATGAGGTCAGGGGTGGGGAGATTTTGAAGTTAGTAAAGTCAACATTGAGACCATTGGGTCGTAGGCTTCCAAGGCAGAATATGAGGTGCTGTTCCTCCAGTTTCCGGGTGGCATCGTTGTAACACTGGAGGAGGCCCAGGATGGGCATGTCATCCAGGGAGTGGGAGGGGGAGCTGAAGTGGTTCATGACTGGGAGGTGTTGTCGTTTATCGCGAACCGAGCGTAGGTGCTCTACAAAGCGGTCTCCAAGCCTCAGCTTGGTCTCCCCAATGTAGAGGAAGCCACATCGGGAACAGCGGATACAATAGACCACATTAGCAGATGTGCAGGTGAACATCTGTTTGATGTGGAAGGTTTTCTTGGGGCCTGGGATGGGGGTGAGGGAGGAGCTATTGGGGCAGGTGTAGCACCTCGTGCGATTGCAGGGAAAGGTGCCGGGTGTGGTGGGGCTGGAGGGGAGTGTGGAGCAGACGAGGGAGTCACGGAAAGAGCGGTCCCTCCGGAAGGCAGATAAGGATGGGGAGGGAAATATATCCTTCGTAGTGGGGTCAGATTGCAGGTGGCGGAAGTGGCGGAGAATGATGCATTGAATCTGGATACATGAGGACAAAGGGAATTCTGTCTTTGTTTTTTTTGCAGGGAGTGGGTGTGAGGGCTGAGGTGTGGGAAATGCAAGAGATGCGGTCGAGGGCATTTTCGACCACTGGGGGGGAAGTAGCGGTCCTTGAAATATGAGGACATCTGGGATGTTCGGGAGTGGAACGCCACATCTTGGGAGCAGATGTGGCGGAGGCAGAGGAATTTGGAGTAGGGGATTGCATTCTTGCAGGAAGGTGGGTGAGAGGAGGTGTAGTCTAGGTACCTGTGGGAGTCGATGGGCTTGAAATAGATATCAGTTTCGAGGTGGTCACCAGAGATTGAGACAGAGAGGTCTGGAAAGGAGAGAGAGGCATCAGAGATGGTCCAAGTGAACTTGAGGTTGGGGTGGAAGGTGTTAGTAAAGTTGATGAACTGTTCGAGCTCCTCGTGGGAGCACAAGGCAGCACCGATACAGTCATTGATATAACGGAGGAAGAGGTGAGGGATAGTGCCAGCGTAGCTGTGGAAGAGGGACTGTTCCACGTATCCTACAAAGAGGCCGGCATAGCTTGGCCCCATGTGGGTATCCATGGCCACCCCCTCAGTCTGTAGGAAGTGGGAGGAGTTGAAGGAGAAGTTGTTAAGGGTAAGGACGAGTTCAGTTAAGTGGATAAGGGTGTCGGTGAGGGGGACTGGTTGGGCCTGCGGGAGAGGAAGAAGCGGAGGGCTTTGAGGCCATCTGCATGGGGAATGCAAGTATACAGGGATTCACTTCCTCTGTGTGAAAAAGTTGCCCCTCAGGTCCAATTTAAATCTTTCCCCTCACACCTTAGAAATACACCACCTGGTCTCAAATTCGACCCACTCCCCACCCCCCTCTCCCTTCCACTTTCTCAAAATCCAAATATGTTACATCCAGTGCTTCCTCTTTATTTTGCTCGTCCCCTCTATAAAGAATTCTAATAAATTTGTCAGGCATGATGTCCTCTTCATGAAGCCATGCTGACTGCTTGATCATATTATGCATTTCTAAAGCAGAGTTAACATTTCGGGTCCGGTGACACTTCCTCAGAACACCGGATCTGAAACGTTAACTCTGCTTTTTTCTTCACAGATGCTGCCAGACCTGCTGAGCTTTTCCAGCAACTCTGTTTTTGTTCCTGATTTACAGCATCTGCAATTCTTTCGGTTTTTATTGAGCTTAGGCAGAACATTGGTTACTCCTCAAAGGATTCCAATAAATTGGCTAAACATGACTCCAATTTCACACAGCAACGCTCAGTCTGCTTGATTCCCTTTTATATCTTTTACACCTAAGATTTCTTTATGACAAGTATTCTCTGTGACAGACATTAAGCTAAGTCAGTGTCTCTCTCTCTCTCTCTTTCAAAATAAAGAAGTTACATTTGTTATTTTCCGTTCTCATGGGACTTCCCATATCTGGTGGATTTTGGAAAATTGAAACTATCTCAAAAGCCACTTGAGAGCCTAGTATGAACACTTGCACTATGTTAACTCACAGCTCCCAACAACTTGGTTCAATAGTCCTTCCCTACTGATTAATTTTCTTCAGTTTTTACCTCCGTTCCAGTTACTGATCGACAGCTATGTCTGGAATGTCTCTTGCATCCTCTATTATTCAATTCAAAGATTTCAGTCGGCCAGGAAAGGAGCAGTCAATGTTTTGGGTATTACCCTTCTTCAGGACTGGGTGTGGGGATAGGGGGAGCTGCAGATAAAGGCGGGGGGAAGGAATGGAGGCAGATTGCTGGTGATAGGGTGGTGGTAGTGATACCCTTCAACCCCACTTAACTGCAGCTCCCCCACCCCCACATCCAGTCCTGAAGAAGGGTAATACCTGAAACATTCACTGCTCCTTTCCTCCAGATGCTGCCTTGCCTGCTGAGTTCTTCCAGTCTCCTGTTTGTCTACTTTGGATAGCAGCATCTGCAGTTTTTTTGTCTCAATGAATTCAGTATTCAATCAGCATGCAGTTGATTGGCTGGTTGCGTTAAGAGAGTGGCCATTTAAGATATGCTCACTCTTCGGTTTGGATGCTGATGACATTACAAAACTGTGACCACCCACACTGACAATTCACTTTTATACTCTTTGTATAAGTCTACCTTTGTAGCTCAACATCCCTCCAAGTAGGAGTCAATGTATACTCAGACAAATTTATTTAGGCAGGTATTCCAAACTTTACTGAATGGGGTAAGCTTGAAGAAGGAGGAAAGAAAGGAAGTCTGGGAGATATATTTAGGAAGAGAAACCCAAAACATGATTGCCAATACTAGAAAGATTAAAGTAGGAATGCCCAAGAGGCCACATTTGGCTGAATACAGATATCTTGAAGTGTTTTAGGTCAACGCTCAATGTTTCAAGTTTACTGAATAAAAATCAGTGGTTTAAGAAATGGATGAACTGAGATAGAGGACATGTACATGTGAACAATGTCCAAGGTAGAAAAAAAATTTTAAAAATACAAAGATTTACAACCCAGAAGAAGGCCCATGGTGTCCATGCCATCTGCAAATGAGCTTCAATCTAATCACACCTTACAGGTCTTGGTGTGCAACCTTGCAAGTTGTTTATAAATGTAATAAATGTTTCTGTCTCTACCACCCCTTTAAATTCCAGACACCTGGCACCTTGTAGGTGAATACAGTTCTCATTAATTCCCCTGTGATCCTACTGCCCGTTTCTTTAAATCTACACCCTCAGATATAGATTTTTTTTTCTGCGAAGGGAAATAGTTCTTCCTATCCATGGGTCCTCATTCATGTTTTCATGATAAGCTTGTGAGTGGTATTCTGATATTTGTCATATTGAGAATACATACAGTTATATATATCCTTGCTACTCATTTTATATTTCTTTCTAGGAATAAATATGCAGCAAGAATCCCTTGAGAAAATAAAACCGGAAGATTCAACTCCGGCACAGTCCTTCCTTGCTCCAATTGCTGATCATTACACTCGTAAATGTAAGTGAATACTTTAAAAGATGTTGCTGAAAATCATCTTGGTAAAGTCTGATCACAATTGATAACTTCTGACTGACTTTTATTTAAGTATTTGGGTTAAAATGTCTTTGATAACAATTCCAAAATAAAATTTGCATGTCAATACTGAAGAATAAAACACTTTTCTATTTCAAACACTTGCTGGTCAGACACAAAAATCTATTGCCCTTTCATAAACCTCCGCCTAGACTGTCCCCATCAATTCAGTATTTTCCTGTGCATTTACTACTTTTTCAAGATGACTGGTACTGGCATTATGTTTCAGCAAAAGGACATCACACAATTCCAGTTTCCTTTGAGTTATTCAAAAAAATCTAATAATCCAGCTTCCATTTTATAGTTGATATTTCCAACTAAAATATCAGTAGTGCTTACAATATGTTGAATCAAGAATGTAAATCTAAACCAAAGCAAATGATTAACATCCTGCAAATTTAACAACCAAGTAAGTATTTTGTCAATTTCCCACATACTGGCTGGCTCACCTGCAGTGTTTATGTATTCATTGTTTTTTTTAATTTGAATTTTCTTCGTAAAAGTTTTCATGATAATCTTGTGAGTGGTATTCAGATATTTGTCATCTGCTTATGGAAAAATCAAATTCAAGTTTACGACTCTGGTGTCATATTTACATGTCATCACTAAAACCAACTATTTCTATCACCATAACATTGTCTGACTTCGTCCCAGCTCAAAGTGATCTGCTGTTGAAATCCTAACCTCTAATAACGTACCTCTAAACTTGATTAATCCAATGCACTTCTGGCTGACCTGCCACATGCCATTCTCCATTAACTTGAGAATATCTAAACCTTCGCCATCTGTGGCCTTAACTAATCTTTTGTAACTGCAACTACCACCTCCCCATCCCAGCACCCCTGTCCCCAGTAACTCTCAAAATAAAATGTCTAACTCAGATACATTCAATGACACTGTCTCCACTGCTTGCTGGGAAATAGCATTTAAAATACAAACTGCTCCCAGAGAAAAGAAATTCTTCTTTATCTCTTTTGTAAATAGGAGATCCTTTATTTTTAATGCTGTTTACTGCCTGCCACTACATTAGAATAGGTGGCTAGCATCATTAATGTTACCGATATGCCCTTGGAACCAGTCTATATGCACTCACTCAGTCTATAGGCGCATGCTCAGTGCCAGTGATGGATTAGCACGCAAGGAATGTAAACACCACAACTGCAGTTTTTGTGTACAGTTCTGGTCTCTGCTTGCCACCCTGCTTGCTAATTCCCTGATTACTCTGCTTCTGATCCCTCACTGATCCCCCCTCTCGCTCACCACACTAATCCCTTGTTCACAGGAATGGTAAATACTGATGAAGCAGAGCAGAGAGTGGAACAGGGGTAGTAGGGGTAGAATAGGAGTGGTCATGAGTAGGGCAGTGTGATGTTTGCAGTCCAAAGCTTGAATTGAATTGTCTTGAAGCTCTGAAATAAAACAGTTTTTATCGGTCTTATTCTTTGATATATGCCATCCTCTGCAGTGTTGCAAGCAGTGACATCACAGAAATTGCGACTGCTTGAATGGTGAGCCTGTCCCCTGACAGCAAACAGCCTATTTGTAAACTCTACTCGTAGTTTGAGATTCTTCCATAGCAAGAAACATTATTTCAACATCTACTGTCAAGTCCCCTCAGAATGTTTTAATTTTCATCCTTCTATTTATCCAGAAAGTGTATGCACAACCTGTTCAATCAACACTCCCTCTTATAACAAATCAGCCTGGTGAACGATCTCTAAATTGCTCCCAATGGATGTTGTCCTTCCTTTTTTCCAGGTGGAGTTTCACTATTGCCCCGTATAGTTATAGCACAATTTCCGACTTCTATACTTCATTCCCCTTGCAATAAACGCCAACATACCGTTTACCCCTCCTTACTACCTTGTCTTGATTCATATTCAATGTCACCCAAATTCCTCAACATTTTGTCATATCTTTACAATGAAATAATTTTCTACTTTCCTATTCATCCGGTTAAAGTGCAGAATCTCTCAATTTCTCACGTTATGCTCCATCTGCAGGTGAACTCTGAACCTATCTGGATCCCTTTGCAGACTCTTTGTATCCTTCGCATAACTTGCTTTCTTATTTATTTTCATTTTGTCAGTAAATCTGGCTACAGTTTGGCAAATTTGGTCACTTCATCCAAAACATTGATTATAAGTAGCTGACACCCAAGCACAGATCCCTGTGGCTCTCCACTAGTTACACTTCATCATCCTGAAAATTGCTAATTTATCTTAACTCAGTTTATTGTGGTTTAACCAGTCATCTTCCAATGATAATATATCTCCAATAACACCACAGAATCTTAGCTTTTGTAAATCTGAATACACTACGTCTACTGTTTTCCATTTATCCACCATGCTTGTTCAGATCTTATGTTACAAGGACAAGTGATGTTTAAGCTGTCACTTTCTTGAAATGATAACAGTAACACAGCAGACATAGTATTCTTTAACAACATTGACATTTTGAAATAAAACTATGTTTAAAAATTAAATCCTTTCTCTTAACTGTAGGTAATTTGTCATCTGACACCATGCCTCAGAATGTGAAAAAAATGAGATCTATTCCTCTGACTTCTGTAAGGACTACTACAGTGAATCTCCCACAAGCACTCCCATCCATGCCACAAAAAGAAGGGATTGGTCAAATTCACTCACTTCTCCCAGTTACAACAGGCGACATCCTGAGATCCAATCGTGTACTCCCTGCTATTCTATCTGAGAAGAAAGGTATGCATTCAAAAGGCTTGTCCAAGTGTGTCATTGAATCTCAACACAATAGCCAATAAATATAGGAATGTATATTTTTTAAAAAACTCTCCCCATTTTTATAGCAATTTATGAAATGGAATAACTATACAGAAACTTCTTTAATTCATAACTGTTGACTTTAAATGAGACAGTGAATTTTTTAAATGAATTTTATATTTGTGACATCGACAGTTTTGTTAAAAATACAAGCAGTTCTCATGGAAGCTTCATTTGCATGATCAATGTAATCAGTATTTGTGCAATACGTAGCTTAAACTGTACCCAATTATCAGGTTTCGGTGTATCTAAACTTGAGAAGAACTTGTTTGAATCTGCAGTTCAGCAATTGATTTTGTTTTTAAATGTTGGACAGTGGAATTTTTAGACCACGAATGCTAGAAATATCGAATCAAGAAAAATGTGTTGACAGCTACATTCAAATGATGACCCTGTTCTCACCCTTACCTGGTCCATTGAGGTGCGGACACAGAGGGATAAAACTGAGACCTTTGCTGAGTACAGAGATGTACTCAGCAAATTGTAATTTTAATATGCTCATTTGCATCCAAAGATCACCTTGGGAACAGAGTGAAGAAAACTGAGAACTGCAGGCCTTGCTTACCTACAACAGCAGAGCAGTGTACACAGCAAAACAGGAGAACCAAATGAGTGCAAAGGAAGAATTTAAAAGCCCTTCTGTCAAAATAACAATACTGGATGCAAAGAAATTATTTCCACCACTCCAGTTATCCTGGATCCACCTGATATGGGCAAAAGTCCAGTGCAAATTTTTCTTCAATTCTCTAGAAAACTTGCCGCTTCAACATTGCATCAGGGAGCAACTAATAGCCATCAAAACAGTACAACAATAAGAATCAGTATCAAATGTGGTAAAGAAGAGAGGAATGAAGAACATTAGCAGAAAAAAAAGTAAAAGGAGCACTGAAATTAGAATTTTTTTAACACAAATAAAAAAACTTACAATATTTTTTGTTGTCAACCAACTTGACTGAGTTTCTCAATGCCATCTCTCTCCAAACTCGCTACTTTTATGCCTAGCTCCTGACAATCCTACCATATTTCTCAAAATCACTACTACTTAACTGCTTTCGATATGTTAAAATGGTCCAAAAAATTACCATCGTAATATCTTTTATTACATTACTTTTGTCATGTTCGGTGAAATTCCTCTATGCATTATTTTAATTTTGGAGACTTTATTAGATATTTTCCTAATCAGCCTGATCAGAGATGTTATGACACAACTCTGTAGCAGGTGAGATTTGAAACCCAAGCCTCCTGGATCAGAGGTAGGGACACCACCGCTGTGCCACAGGAGCCCTTCAGAGACTTTGTAAAAACATATAAACAGAGGAATTTCAGCTTGACAGGTTTGCCAATTTGTTAAAAACACTGTGGAGTGGAATTTTCACCTTGACGTATGAAGTTAGTGTACCTATAATATGGAAAGTTTATTCATTGTCTAGTCTTTGCTTAGACATGCATCATATACTATTGAACTGTTTGTCAATGATCGTCAGATTACAATAAATACTTCCCAAAAGACTGAGGATGTTCTAGTTCATTTTTTTTTCTTGAACTATTAAATTTGTGATGCTTCATGATGTACACTTCCTAAAGATAATCACAGGTGTTACATGCAGAAGGAGGCCATTTGGCACATCGTGGTTGTACCAGCTCTTAAAAAAAGCATCGTTACTTAGTACCATGCTCCTGCTTTTTGCACATAACCTTGCACATTATTTTTACCCAAATAATCATCGAATATCCTTTTGAATATCTCAATTGATCCTACCTCCAAGATACCTCCAGGCAGTGCATTCCATACCCTAACTACATATTCAGTGAAAGTGTTTTTCCTCACTTGCTGCATTTCTATATCACTTTAAACCTATGCCGTCTTGCAGTTGTCTGTTAGCTCACGGAGCCGGTTGTTCTGTGCTGTGCAGACATTTCCTTAACCTTCTAGGCAACATCATCAGTACGATCTCTAATTGAAACGTTGGTGTTCTACTTTCTTCTGGATATATATGATCCTCTGGTGTGATGGTCTTGTCGATTCTAGTTCTGTTGTTTTAGCAGCGGTCTGTGTACGGGGTCTATTTCTATGTGTTGTTAATGGAGTCCCGTGTTGAGAACCAGGCTTCCAGAAGTTGCTTTGCATGTCTGGTTGTTCGCTCGTCCCGGTACAGTCACTTTGTCCCAGTCAAACTGATGGCCCTTATTGTCTGTCTGTATTGAGACCAGTGAATAATGGTCGTGTCTTTTTACTGCCAGCTGGTGTTCGTGTATCCTGGTCGTCAGTTTCCTCCCTTTTTGTCCAATGTAACGTTTATTGCATTTGTTCCATGGTATTCCGTATGTCATGTTGGTCTTGTTCACTGTCAGTATGGGGCCTTTATTCTTTGATAACACTTGGCGGAGTGTTGTTGTAGGTTTGTGTGCAGTCGTGGTCTTAGGAGTCTGGTAGTCATTTCTGATATATTTTTGATGTAGAGTAGCGTTGCTAGTGTCTTCTGTTGTACCGTGTCCTCTGACTGTTGTTTGTTTCATAGGCATCTGCGGACAAAACTTCTTGAGTATCCATTGTGAGTGAAAACTTTGTGTCGGTGTTCCTCTTCCATTCTCCGGAGTTCTGGGGTGTTGCAGTGTGACATGGCTCGTTTAAAGAGTGTCTTGATGCAGCTCTGTTTGTGTATGGTGAGACAGTTGCTATTGAAGTTAAGGATTTGGTCCGTGTGTGTGGCCTTCCTGTATACTCGGGTCCGGAATTCCCTGTTAGTCAACCTCTCTATCATTACGTCTAAGAATGGGAGCTGTTTATTGTTTTCTTGCTCTATAGTGAAATTTATGTTTGCGAAGATGTTGTTGGCAAGTTGGTGGGTTTCTTCTACATTTGTGTGTTTGATTATTACAAATGTGTCGTCCACGTACCTTGCCCATAGTTTCGGTTGGATTATAGGAAGGACTTGTGTTCCAATCTCTGCATCACTGCTTCCGCAATGAGACCTGAGATGGGTGATCCCATCGGTGTGCTGTTGAACTGTTTGTATATCTGTCCGTTGAACATGAAGTGTGTTGTAAGGCATAAATCTAGCAGTTTCAGTAAGCTGTTCTTGCTGATGTTGTTGCCGGTGTTCAGAGTCGGCGCTCCTGGTCTGTCTAATAGTGTCACTTGTGTCTCTCTGACTAACGATATGTCAATGGACGTAATATCGAAGGCAATCATGATTTTGTCCCTGTCGATTTTTTGTGCCCTTGAGCTGTGTGAGAAGTTCTTGGGCCAAATAGATTGAGTGTGGGAATCTGCTAATCAGGTGTTTGAGTCTCTGTTGTAATTCTCTCACTAGCTTGTGTATAGGTGTGCCCGGTAAGGTGACTATTGGTCTGAGTGGGATTCTGGGTTTGTGTATCTTGGGGAGGCTGTAGAAGCGGCGGTTGTTTGAGCCATCTAGTTTCGTTATGATGTGGTCGGTGTTGGTGATCTCTCCTGCATGTTTAATTCTCTTTATCTTGTTCCCTCGCTGTGGTGTGGGGTCTGATGCCACCTGTTGGTATGTGGTTGTATCTGCGAGTACCAACCACATACCAACAGGTGTTACAGCATGTTACAGCACTAGTTACAGCCATTGACATACCGTTAGTCAGAGAGACACAAGTGACACTATTAGACAGACCAGGAGCGCCGACTCTGAACACCGGCAACAACATCAGCAAGAACAGCTTACTGAAACTGCTAGATTTATGCCTTACAACGCACTTCATGTTCAACGGACAGATATACAAACAGTTCAACAGCACACCGATGGGATCACCCATCTCAGGTCTCATTGCGGAAGCAGTGATGCAGAGATTGGAACACAAGTCCTTCCTATAATCCAACCGAAACTATGGGCAAGGTACGTGGACGACACATTTGTAATAATCAAACACACAAATGTAGAAGAAACCCACCAACTTGCCAACAACATCTTCGCAAACATAAATTTCATTATAGAGGAAGAAAACAATAAACAGCTCCCATTCTTAGACGTAATGATAGAGAGGCTGACTAACAGGGAATTCCGGACCCGAGTATACAGGAAGGCCACACACACGGACCAAATCCTTAACTTCAATAGCAACTGTCTCACCATACACAAACAGAGCTGCATCAAGACACTCTTTAAACGAGCCGTCTCACACTGCAACACCCCAGAACTCCGGAGAATGGAAGAGGAACACCGACACAAAGTTTTCACCCACAATGGATACTCAAGAAGTTTTGTCCGCAGATGCCTATGAAACAAACAACAGTCAGAGGACACGGTACAACAGAAGACACTAGCAACGCGACTCTACATCAAAAATATATCAGAAATGACTACCAGACTCTTAAGACCACATAAGACCATGACTGCACACAAACCTACAACAATACTCCGCCAAGTATTATCAAAGAATAAAGATCCCATACCGACAGTAAACAATTCCAACATGATGTACAGAATACCATCCAGCAAGTGCAATAAACATTACATTGGACAAACAGGGGGGCAACTGATCACCAGGATACACGAACAATAGCTGGCAGTGAAAAGACACGACCAATATTCACTTGTCTTGATACAGACCGACAATAACGGCCATCAGTTTGACTGGGACAAAGTGACTGTACTGGGTCAAGCAAACAACCAGACATGCAAAGCAACTTCTGGAAGCCTGGTTTTCAACACGGGACTCTATTAACAAACACATAGAAATAGACCCCGTATACAGACCACTGCTAAAACAACAGAACTGGAAGCGACAAGACCATCACACCAGAGGATCATATAAATCCGGAAGGAAGCAGAACACCAACGCTTCAATTAGAGGTTGCACTGATGAAGTTGCCTAGAAAGATAACAAAATGTCTGCACAGTACAGAACAACTGGCTCGGTAAGCTAACAAACAACTGCATCCACAACCCGAGCTACAGATTTTCGCTAAGACCTTATGCCATCTTGTTTCTTTTATATGAGGGAACAGTTTCTCCATATCCAATCCATCCAGCCCACTCATGATTTTGACAACCTCTATCAGTTCTCCTCTTAGCTTTCTGCTTATCAACTTCTTTAATCTATCTTCATAACTGAAGTTCCTCATCTCTGGAACCATTCTTTAAACCATTTCTGCACACTCTCCAATGTATTCACATCCTTCCTTTAAATGTGGCACCCACACTGTACACAGTTGGTCAGCATAGACATGACGGGCTGAAGGGTCTGTTTCTATGCTGTATAACTCTTTGACAATACTCCAGCTGAGGACTAACAAGTGTCTTCTATAAGTTCAACATTGCCTCTTTGCTCTTCTAGTCTATCCCCTACTAATAAAGCCAAGGATACTGTATGTTCTCTCTACCTGTTCTACCACTTTCAATGAACAGTGCACATATTCTCTTGGATCCCTCTGCTCCTGCACCTACCTTTGAATTGTACCCCCTATTTTATTGTTTTTCAATGTTCTTCCCACCAAACTGGTGCATGTCTCATTGAAACTCATCTGCCCACTCCTCCCTTTGGAGTTCTACACTTTTCAGCTCAGTTTACAAATCGTCCAAATTCTGTGCCATCTGCAGACTTTGTAATTGCCATAGACACTGAAGTTTCTATATACGCTGTCCCTTTACCTCCACGTAAACCATTCTAATTGCAGTTAAATGAACATCAGAGAAACACCATAAACTGTAAGTGTGATCTTGGTCAGTGAGTACTGCCTCTTACAGCTCACTGCAGCATCTGTAGGAAAAAGCAAAAGGCCTTGGTACAGCCTGGCAAGATCTCCTCACCTTCGAGCCTGAGTTGTAGAGTATATTCAAGGCTGAGAGAGGCAGATTCTTAATCAGTAAGGGGATCAAGGATTTTGGGGAAAAAGCAGGTTAGTGGAGTTGAGGATTATTGGATCAGCCACCAACTCATTGTGCCTGCTCCACTGTTCAATGAGCCAACTGATTTACTTCTGTTCCTATATCACGTGGTCTTATGTACTTACCGTCCCTGATTGGTTTGGGAGTCTGGAAGTGAGATAGTAATTGGCTTATGCTGGTAACAAGCAACTGTCAGGCTTGGTGTGCAGAGAGACGGATGCCAAAACTGAAAATGGTCCTGCCATTCTGGTAGCAACTAAGGTGATACGATTCTACCCAAGAATTTTCCAGCAGGAATTACTGGATATTGGACAAGTGTGGGAGTTGATTTTTTCTCCATTTTTCACCCAAGAAGACATACAAAGGTAGAAATTAGGAGCAGGAGTAAATTACTTGGCCCTTCGAGCCTGTTCCACCATTCATTTTCATAGCTGATCATCCAACTCAATAGCCTGTTCCCGCATTCCCCCATATCCTTTGATCCCTTTAGCCCCAACAGCTATAACCAACTACTTTAAATCAAGGTTAATTACCCTTGTTTAAAAATGCAACACATATCAAAAATCTTCAGCGTTGTTTTTGAGGTAACTGCTTGAGCTGTTATATAATCTGAATAGTATGTTGCAGAAATTTTTCCGTATGCTATTTTTACTCTCTATTACATTTCATGTTTTGTAGCTGCTTCCCAAATGAAATCAAGTAACTTGGCACAGATTTAAAATTGAAGAAAGTGTCTTCCCCCTCTCCATTAGCTAGTTCTCTGCTAAGTGGTATATTTACCATCTGAAAACCTATTTTTCAGCATCTTTAACTTTACTCCCTGCCTGCCCCATAAACTTACAAATAAATCAGGAGATGTACAGAAGGGTCACTGCCTTCACAAACATCACATGGGGGAGTGTAAAATTCAGTATGCCTTTCTCAGTTTTTTTAAAGTTCTTCATCGGGAACAATCATGTGTCTGGCTAATTTCACTTGTAGCATAATAAAAACAAAACAAATACTCTGTTGAATTTACAAAAAAAATCTACTTTTTAATCAACTAAGCTTGAAGAAGAGTAATTGAGCAAATGATTTTTCATGCATGCTCCACGGCTGCCATCCTCCTCAACACTATGTCCTCGCAGTGACAAGCCACCAGCATCATCACATTATCATACCTGCTTTGATCCAACTCACAATCACTTTAGCCCTTCAACACTTTACTTTGGAACTTAGGGACACCTATGGCTTGCATGATTTTGTTTGGTCACTTTGCATGAAGGGATATAAGCATCTTCACAGCATGCATTGAAGAGAATAGCTCTTAGTTTGTTTTCTTAATACTGACTATCACTAACCCTATCACAAAGACCCAACTGCTAAACTCTGAATACTCCACATTGCTTTCCTAATGCACTGAGTCAAAATCCTGGAATTTTCTCCCTTATTGCATGTGGATTTACCTACAATACATGGACTGCAGAGGGTCAAGAAGATAGTTCACCACCACCAACTCAAGGCAACTAGGGACAGCAATAAATGATGACCCAGCCAGCAACACCCATGTCCCACAAGTGGAAAATAAAACTCACTGACTTCAGCATAGATTTATGTGCTGTCAGCCTTTGTGCTGCTCACATTGCTCTCTTAGTATAGTCTTTAGTGCTCTGTTATGGGCTGCCATCCTTTGAGGTTTGCATTTCTTTTTAGCACGAGGGAGAGGCAAGCAGCTCATCATAATGGGGAGCTCTGAACATTCAAGGAGGGAAGCTGGACATGTCACTATGCAGTATCATGCAACATCAGTGTCACACCTGCAGCACGTGCCTTCTACTTATACAGCAAATACACCGTCTATGCTTCAAGCAGATGGCTCTGTCTGGAAGTCAAAGGGCATCAGCCCTTAGTGTGGTGACGGGGACTTCAGTCCGCCAGGGAACACCCTCAAAGACAGTCAGGGGTATCACCACAATCAAAGGGATTTTCCTATTTCAGTCCAAGGGGTTTGCCACCATCAATTATGTTTTTAGTCTGAAGTTTAGGCCATGGTCAGTCCTGCAGGTCAAGTGCAACCAATTCTGGGATACAGGTAGGTTAGTTGGGGAGCTGTGGAAAAATCAGTCCGGTAGCTCGACCATGGTCAATCAGGGCGTAGTGTCAAGTTATTCCAGGCAATGGGTCACGGTCATTTCTGGGTTTGGTCTGTAATGGTCAGGGTGCTTTATGAGTGGCAGTCCATGGTGTCCTGGAGAAAGTAGACAACTCAGGTTTGGGGATGAACTCAATTGTACTGGATCACTGAGGGAACAATGAGAGTGACAGGGGGCAACAGGAGACAATAATCAATACAAAGGAGCTCTGGAAGGGCCATTCACACAGTAACACTGAACTGTATATGAGAAGTGTGTAGTGCCAATCAAGGCTTGGGAATTTCCAAGGTTATGGGCTCTGAGGGTACCTGGAGACATTAATAGTTATACAAAAGGGTTCAACAGAAACAGGGGGAAACTTCAGTAAGGTGTTCGACAAGGTTCCTCATAGTAGACTGGTGAGCAAAGTTAGATCACATGGAATACAGGGAGAACTAGTCATTTGGATGCAGAACTGGCTCGAAGGTGGAAGACAGAGGGTGGTGGTGGAGGGTTGGTTTTCAGACTGGAGGCCTGGGCCAGTGGTGTGCCACAAGGATCGATGCTAGCTCCACTGATTTTCGTCATTTATACAAATAATTTGGATGTGAACATAGGAGGTATGGTTAGTAAGTTTGCAGAAGACACCAAAATTGAAATGTAGTGGACAGCGAAGAAGGTTACCTCAGAGTACAACGGGATCTTGATCAGACAGGCCAATGGGCTGAGGAGTGACAGATGGAGTTTAATTTAGATAAATGTGAGGTGCTGCATTTTGGAAAGGCAAATCAAGGCAGCATTTATATACTTAATGATAAGGACCTGGGGAGTGTTGCTGAACAAAGAGACCTTGGAGCGCAGGTTCACAGTTCCTTGAAAGTGGAGTTGCTGGTAGATTGGACAGTGAAGAAGTTGTTTGGTATGCTTGCCTTTATTGGTCAATGCATTGAGTATAGGAGTTGGGAGGTCTGTTGCGCTGTACAGGACATTAGTTTGGCCACTATTGGAATACTGCATACATTTCCGGTCTCCCTCCTATACGAAGGATGTTGTGAAACTTGAAAGGATTCAGAAAAGATTTACAAGGATGTTTCTAGGGTTGGAGGGTTTGAGCTATAGGGAGAGGCTGAAAAGACTGGGGCTATTTTCCATGGAGCATCGGAGGCTGAAGGGTAACATTATAGAAGTCTATAAAATCATGAGAGACATGGATGGGGTAAATAGGCAGGGTCTTTTCCCAAGGGTGGGGGAGTCCAAAACTAGAGGGCATAAGTTTAAGGAGAGATCGGAAAGATTTAAAAGGGACCTAAGGGGCAACATGTTCATGCAGAGGGTGGTGCGTGTATGGAATGAGCTGTCAGAGGAAATGGTGTGGGCTGGTACAATTACAACATTTAAAAGGTATCTGGATGGGTATATCAATAGGAACAGTATTGAGGGATATGGGCCAAATGCTGGCAAATGGGACTAGATTTATTTAGGATCGGCATGGACGAGTTAGACCGAAGGCTGTGCTTCCATGCTGTAATTCTCTATGACACTGTCTACGACTCTATGAAAGGTCATTGTGGCCACAGGAACAACAATTCAAAAGGGAGCCTGAAGAGAGGGGGGGGAATGTTCATGCATCACAAATGGAGCAGGCAACTTATTTACACTGAATCAAAGTTGGAACTTTCCCATATCAGATAGAAAGTCAACTGTACAATAACTACACAAAATGACTGACACCACATGCAAAATGGGTGGACTAAGTTACTGCTTATTTTCTTCAGGAGCAGAGGAAAACTTCTAGAATGTGAGGCTCCACAAGGAACAATTGCAGTAATTATCATTCCATTGACTCAATGATGCCTACCCTCCAGCTTTAATTTTCACTTCAGTGATATGTCATTCACTGTTCAAGAACACACATTAGGAATTGTGGCCTCAAGCAATCATGGCTGTTTATTTGGGTGTATTAATTGCCTCCTTATCGTGTCAGCTAAGTAAAAAAAAGTAATCAGACAAAAGGTCTGTTAGCATAGCTTATCTTCCAGTCCTCCAGAAGAGGATGGCCCTCTTATTACCATAAAATGTAGAACAGTTAGGCCATTTTGCCAATTAAGACTGTTCTGCCATTCATTGAGATCATGAGCTGATAATCCTCAATTTCGCTTTCCTACTTTTTCCTCATGATTTTGCTACTGATTAAAAATCCGTTTGTCTGAGCCTTGAACATACTTAATGGCAGGCAAACAAAAGCTTGGTTTCGTAAAGTATGTTTTGTGAAGCAAAGATAGGAGCAAAAACAGAGCAAAACAAGGTGAGAATTACAGGGCTTAGGGCATTTATTTATATAGCAGCTTTAATTTGATAAAATATCAATCATGGAGCAATTAAAATTGGGAATGCACAAGACCCAGGAGGTTTGTAGTGTGGAAGGAGATTACAGAGTTAAAGAGGGGCAAGGCCATGGAGAGATTTGAAAACAAGAATGGAAATGTTAAAATCAAAGGATTGCTGGACTTGAAACAAATGTAAGTCAGTGGATGCAGGATTAATCAGTGAATGGGACTTGGTCTAAGTTAGAATATGGTTTTACAAATTTGAATGAATGTTAAGAAGTTGGGTATTCATGAATTGGAAGGCAGGAAGTTAGACTTCCTTGGTAAAAATGATCATGAGGAAAAAGTGCTGTGGTCCCTTTAAGAGCTTTTGCTTTGTCTGTGCTTGGAAGTTTATAAATGCAGGTGCACAGAGTGTGCCTGAATGGAGACATTTTGTCTAGAACAGCCAAGCAGCATTTTTTACAACACAACAAGTTTGCGTTTGGCCAATTAATTTATACCAAGCACCTGGACACAGAAAGCCAATTGAATTCAAATCTGATGGTGTTGACAACCTGAAAACAATCATTTTATAAGAATTTGGATATGTTGTTATGGGTATATCAGACGAGGGTATTTGGAAAATCGTGGAGAGCCATCCACCACCTGTCAGAGTTAGCACCATTCAGCTTTCAGAGAAAGCCCATCTAATTAATCAATACACGATGGTATTTTAGCTCAAAGTCCTCATTGAAGAAATTATAGAAATAAAACATCCCTGACAGCAGAATTAACAGAAGAAAGGCATTTGTGAAGACAGCAGAGAAGACAGAATATTCCAGGAGACAGTCTGTGTGAACTTAGAGAGATTAAGTTATAATTCATTGTTATCTTGTTAATTAGGTCTATTAAGTGGGACATGTGTTTATTTGGACAGTATTCCAGTAGAATTTAGACCAGTTAGGAAGTAGTTAGTAGTCTAACAGGGAATTGTCAGTTTGTAGGTAATTCTGTTAATTTGTTCATTGCTGGATTAAATAAATAAATTGTTTCTTGTTACTTATGTGGAAATCAGGGATTTTCTTTCTTTTAACAGATTATGAGGGGAAAGGTGATCTTATCTGGGTATTTTGGGGGTAATTATTAGAGGGGAACCCCTACTCCCCTCATAACAGATTGGGGCTTGTGTTTTGGTTTAACTATCAGAGGGGTTTGGCTATTCCCCCTCTGTGAATGAATTAATAAGCTTTTGGTGCCTGGAAGGTGGGAGGCTTGCCAGGACATTAGGATAAGGTAGAGTGAACAACCACACAGAATAAGGTTTCCACAGCAGGTGAGCTGAGGTCGGGCTGAGATAGGAAAAAGATGGAAATAGGTAGTCTTAGTAATGGAGTAGATATATAGGTTGAAAGTTCATCTCGGGGTCAAACAGAATGCAAACTTTTTCAAGTGTCTATTTCAGCCCAGAAAGTGACCACCACTTGTTAAACCACCACTAGTCATCTATCCATCTATCCATCTATCCATCTGTCTCTGTCTCTGTCTCTCTGTCTCTCTCTCTCTCTCTCTGTAATGAGAGAGCAGCCCTATGTTCTGGTAGGATTATGGTGGCTTTACCTTACCTTTGTAGAAGTTCTTCATCTCATGATCAGCAGAAGACTGCAATTCATGTACCTTTTTACCTAGCAGATGTCACTCATAATTCTTAATTTGGTTGAGCCTTGTTCACTGATACGATATTGTTATTTATGTGAGCAACATATTATGTTTCTTTTCATTGTTAGCTTTGTTGTGTAAAAGAGTGAGTACATGAAGGGACTTGGTTAGATCAGTTGGCTGGATAGCTGGTTCCTGATGCAGAGTGATACCAACAATGTGGATCCAATTCTGCTGAGGTTACCATGGACGACTCTCCTTCTCATCCCCTGTCTTCACCTGAGGCATGGTGACCCACAGGTTAAACCATCATCAGTTGTCTCTCTATCATGAGAGAGCAGCTCTCTGGCCTGGTAAGACAATAGCAACTTCAGTCCTTGAAAAGGCGTATTTGACATCATATGGTAAGCTCCCAACCATCAGCATGTAAAGGACTGCTCCTGGGAAGCACTAACCAGGTATAAGTTCAATACCGGTTCCAAGTTGCATTATTCAGTACTAGGCTCCATACAGCTAAACGTTTATGTATAGATATATATAGCCTGGGGTCTCATAAAGCTTTCATGTGACTCATATGTGATGTAGCTAACTACAAAGCACTATGTAAAGATCTAGTATGTTCAACAAGACCAAGTCTCACTTCTGCCAAGAATTTGTATGGTTATTCTTTCGCCATGTAATCAGTAACCAACCAATACCAATAAGGTTTGGTGCCACTGAATTTAGCCAAAAGCATTTTAGGTGATACCTATGGACAAGAACACAACATATACCACAGTGAAAGCAGTTTCGATGTCAGCTACTTCGTCTCAGTCTGAAGAAATCTCAGCTTTACAAAAGCCACAGTCATCAAAGGATAAGAAGGATTTTTAAAAAAAAAAAGTTTTTCTCCATTTTGGAAAAAAATTTAAAAATATAAAATTTCTCCTTTTTTAAAGCACCCTGAAAAGCCTAAATTATTTTTTTTTTCAGCAGAAATAGGAGGATAATTTAAACTTGAACAGTTTTTCAGCTTTAAATAACAAAAATTAAAGAAAATTTTAGAAAAGAAAGTAAGATGTAAATTTTAAAAACCTTCATTAAACCACGAAGCTTGGTAATGATAGGGCTTTATTTACAATGTGTCTTCATTATGCAGCAGCTTAAATCGAAGTAAAATTGTCAAAAATAAATATTTAAAATTTTGTTGTAGAAGGCATCATTTAATACTAAGTGATACAACACTTTAAAACACTGAACAGCAAAATCAGCTACTTCTATAAACAACTTCAAACATTTCTTCAACAGCTTTCAAGTAAATTATTTAATTAATTAATAGCAGTTAAATACAATGACAATGGAGAAAGATGTTGCAAGTCCAAGTAGATTTTAGATTAACTTACTTTAGAAATAAAACTGGACTATATAGAGTCATAGAGATGTACAGCATGGAAACTGACCCTTCGCTCCAGCTTGTCCATGCCAACCAGCTATTCTAGATAAATCTAGTCCCATTTGTCAGCATCTGACCCATATCCCTCTTAAACGCTTCCTATTCATATAACCATCCAGATGCCTTTTAAATGTTGTAATTGTACCAGCCTCCACCACGTCCTCTGGCAGCTCATTCCATACATGCACCACCCTCTGTGTGAAAAAGTTGCCCCTTAGGTCTCTTTTAAATCTTTCCGAACTCACATCAAACCTATGCCCTCTAGTTTTGGACTCCCCCACCCCAGGATAAAAACCTTGTCTATTTACCTTATCCATGCCCCTCATGATTTTATAGACCTCTATAAGGTCATCCTTCAGCCTTTGACTCTCCAGGGAAAATAGCCTCAGCCTATTCAGCCTCTCCCTATAGCTCAAACCCTCCAACCTCAGCAACATCCTTGTAAATCTTTTCTGAACCCTTTCAAGTTTCACAACATCATTCCTATAGCAGGGTGACCAGAATTGCACACAGTATTCCAAAAGTGGTCTAACCAATGTCCTGTACAGCCACTACGTGACTACCAACTCCTATACTCAATGCATTGACCAATAAAGGCAAGCATACCAAACAACTTCTTCACTATCCTACCTACCTGCCACTCCACATTCAAGGAACTATGAACCTGTAGTCCAAGGTTTCTTTGTTCAGCAACACTCCCCAGGACCTTATCATTAAGTATATAAGTCCTGCCCTGATTTGCCTTTCCAAAGTGCAGCACCTCACATTTATCTAAATTAAAGTCCATCTGCCACTCCTCGACGCATTGGCCCATCTGATCAAGATCCTGCTGTACTCTGAGGTAACCTTCTTCGCTCTAAGGTTCTTGAGTAGACCTGTAGCTCGGGTTGTGGACACTGTGGTTGGTTGGCTCGCCAATCTGGTTCATTAGTTCGCAGACGTTTCATTACCCTGCTGGATAACATCATCAGTGCACCCTCCGATGAAGCACTGTTGTGTTTTCCCACTTGGCATTTAAACTCTGGGGTCCATTGGATTTGATTACCTCATTTCTGGTTTTCCTTCGCAGTGGTATTGCTACCCATGACATGTCTGCGAACTAACGAAACAGTTCAGCGAGCGAACCAACCACAGCAACCTTCTTCGCTGTCCACTACATCTCCAATTTTGGTGTCATGAATTCATGAAATATAATTATTTTAGTACTCTATAAGAAATGCAGAAAAGAACAAGTGAATACATTTCTTTACTCTGCAGAGCATTTTAAGAGATGGACTCCTTACTTAACATTGTAAGAGATTTTAACAAATATTTTACATTATGAGCCTATCACACAATTGAGAGAGAGCAAGATGTAATAGAAGAATACGGCTTCAAAAAGAACCCATTGACAACTTTGTTAATGATCTTTGTACATTATCACAATATTATGATTATAGTCATTTACAACCAGAACTGTTATCAGAATTTGTGATAAATTTCCTTCAGATATGTTACAACCAAAAGAGAATCTCACACCAGAAATAGTGATGGTGGTAGAAACTGGACCCCACAGCTGCCCTCTCATTACAGAGACAGAGATGACTGGTGGTGGTTTAACCCAAGGGTCACCAGACCTCAAGCAAGGGTAGAGGGTGAGAAGGAGAGTCTTCCATGGTATCTTCGGCCCGTGAGGGAATTGAACCCACGTAATTGGCATCACCTTGTATTACAAACCATCGAGCCAATTGAGCTAAATCCGATAGCTGCACATGAGATAGATGGGAACATGACATCGAACTTGACACAGAGGAGCACGCACCATATTGTCTGAGATCACAATGAAAGTACAACTTTCTGAAAGACTACTGTGTGGTGCAGGCAGAACACCACTCAAAGTTAATGAATGCTGAGAGCAGTCTTAAAATACAGAGACCAATATTATGTGGAATAGACGTACATCATCAAAAACTGACACTTCTCAGTGCTGTGCAGAGACTAGGAATACAGCGACAAGTAACTCACCTCCTGACTCCCCAAAGCTTGTCCATGATCTCTAAGGCATAGATCAGGAGTGTGATGGAATACTTCCCTCTTGCCTGGATGGATGCAGCTCCAACAACACTCAAGAAGCTTCACACCATCGAGGACAAAACAGCCTGCTCGATTGGCACTACATCCACAAACATGCACTCCCTCCACAACTGACACTTAGTAGCAGCAGTGTGTACCGTCTATAAGATGCACTGCAGAAATTCATCAAAGTTTCTCAGACACACCTCCCGAACACACTATCCCTTCCATCTAGAAGGACAAGGGCAGCAGATACATGAGAACACCACCATCTTCAAGCTCCCCTTCAAGCCCCTCGCCATCCTTACTTTGAAATATATCATTGTTCCGTCACTGCCACTGAGTCAACATTCTAGAATTCCCTCCCTAATGGTATTTTGAGTCAACTAACAGCAAGTGGACTGTAGCGGTTCAAGAAGGCAGCTCAGCACTACCTTCCCCAGGGCAACTAGGATCAGGCAATAAATGCTGCCTAGTCAGTGACAACCACATTCTACAAATGATTTTTTTTTTAAATTGAAGACTGAAATTACAAAATTAAGAGAGATAATCAAAATGTGCACAGAGGGAGGAGATAGGCAAATGGAGCAAAGGAAAAGTGTGAGTACATGGAGAGCAACAAGAAGGCAAGGAGAGAACAGAAGAGCTTTAATGCAGTTATGAATACAGCTCAGGGATGGAGAGAGATGAAGGGAAAGCAAACCACAAGTACACACAAATGTATATCGCAGCCATGCATGTTGTCAGAGATTGTTTTCGAACACTAAAAACCATGGTTACCATATCATGAGGGAGCATCAAAGAGACTCTGCTCAGGAAATACAAAGCTAAAATTATTTTAATTAAGATTTTGTTTCAATAAATTTAAGAATGTCTACTTCTACTTAAGGCAATTCGTGAAATTTATGCAAATGGTTTGTTCGGGCTTTCACACTTTGAAAGGTTGAATGTCTTGGATGTCTTAGGACCTTTTCAGTGTTAGTTGACAACACTAAAAGCCTACAGATTTGAGAGTGCTCAAAGTGGGCACATGGCAGGCAGATCCTCCTGCCTTCACAAACCTATTTCGCTTAGCTATCAATGATTAATTTCAAGACAAATATGCAGGATAACAATACGTTAATTGCAGAACTACATTTTTCATGTAGCTTCCTTTTGGAGAATTATGTGGTCAGTTATTAGGAAATAATGTGTAATAACTACCCAAGTCATTCTCTGTGAATATTGATATTGTGCAAAACAATTTTCTGATTAATATTTCCCTGTTTTTTTTCAACAGCCCAATAAAATAGCAAATGGTAATAGTGTCAATCTTAGACTTATATATTTTAATATGATTAGTTTTGAATTTTTTGAATTCTAACTAGTTGTATGTGGGTTTCATCTGTGCCTATGGAAAGATTTAATGATTAAAGTGTAGGTATTTCTGTAGCCATGGTGATTTCTTTTTTAAAAAAAAAGTCTGAAAGAGATAGTTCTTAGAGACTGATGGAAATGTGTTTGCATTGGGAGCTTTTTTTAATGAGTGAACAAAGTAAACAATTGTGTGTTAGGTTTTCAGTTTCGGTCCAAAAATGATCTTTTTTTTCTTTTGCATCAAGGAAACCAATAACTTGAAAAAAGCTGTTTGGTTTCAATTTGGCAGTTTACAAGAGGTCTTGGCTACAGCTGGAGTGGAAAACAGTTACTTCTAATAAAGGGAAATAATTGAGATAATAATATTATAAGGAGTTAAAATTAAAGACCAAAGTGTTTAATTAAAACTCTGAAGGAATTATTAGAATTGAGAAAGATTAAGCTCAGTTGAATGAAGATTCAAGGAAGAAGATGGCAGTGAACCTGCAGATGATAGTGTTCTTAAACATCTGTTGCCCTTTTCTTTCTAAAAGGGATAGAGGTTGAGAGTTTGGAAGGTGCTGTTAAAGGAACTTTGGCGAGCTACTGCTGTGTGTGTATTGTATACCTTCCTGCCACTGTGCATTTGTGTTGAAGTCAGCGAATGGTAACAATCATGCATGGGATGCCAATCAAACAGTCTACTTTGTCCTAGACGGTATCAAGTTTCTTGAGTGTTGTTGGAGATGCACACATCCAAGCATGGGAATGTATTGTATCACACTCTGGTATGACTCCAACCAGCGGAAAGTTTGTCCCCTGATACCTATTAATTCCAGTTTTGCTAAGGCTTCTTGATGCCATATTTGGTTGAATGCAGCCTTTATGTCAATGGCTGTCACTCTCAACTCACCTCTAGAATTCAGCTCTTTTGTCTATGTTTGAACCAAGGCTGTAATGAGGTCAGGAGCTGAATGGCCCTGGCTGAACTGAGACTGGGTGTCACTGAGCAGGTTATTGCTGACCAGGTGCTGCTTCATAGCACTGTTGATGACACCTTTCATAACTTTACTGATGATCAAGAACAGACTGATGGGGCAGTAATTGGCTGGGTTGGATTTGGTGTTGCTTTTTATGTACAGGACATACCTGGGCAGTTTTCTACATTATTGAATAGATACCAGTGTTGTAACTGTGCGGAACAGCTTGGCTAAGGGAGCGGAAAGATCTGGAGCACATGTTTTCAGGATGATTGCTAGAATGTTCTCAAGGCCAGTAGCCTTTGCAGTATCCAGTGTCTCCAACCATTTCTTGATATCATGTGGAGTGAATCTAATTGGCACTGGAAGAGGCCAAGTTGGATCATCCAGTTGGCACTTCTGGCTGAAGATTGTTGCGAATGTTTCAGTCTTATCATTTGCACTGATGTGCTGGACTTTTCAATCATTGAGGATGGGAATATTTGTGAAGTTTCCTCCTCCAGTGAGTTGTTTAATTATCCATCATCATTCACAACTGGATGTGGTAGGCCTGCAAAGTTCAGATCTGATATGTTGGTTGTGGGATTGCTTAGCTCTGTCTATCACTTACTGTTTATGCTGTTTGGTATGCAAGTAGTCCTGTATGGTAGCTTCACTGGGTTGACACCTCATTTTCAGGTATGCTTGGTGTTGCTCCTGGCATGTCCTCCTGCACTCTGAGCCAGGGTTTATTCCCTGGTTTCATGGTATTGGTTGAGTGGTGGATATACCGAACCACGAGGTTGCAGATTGTGCTGGAATACAGTTCTGCTGCTGTTAATGGCCCAGCACCTCATGGAGTCTTGAGTTGCTACATCTGTTCGAAGTCCGTCCCATTTAGCACAGTGATCATGCCACATAATACGATGGAGGTTATTCTCAATGTGAAGGTGGGACTTCATCTCCACAAGGACTTTGCGGGGTTGTCGCTCTTACTGATAATGTCATGGACAGATGTATCTGCAGCTATATTTTTCCTCGTTGGTTCCTTCACCACCTCCTGCATACCCAGCCAGACCCATGCCCTTTAGGATCCGATCAGTAGTTCTGCTACCTAGACACTCTTGGTGGTGGATATTGAAATCCTCACCCAGAATGCATTCTTTGCCCTTGTCATTCTCAGTGGTTCCTTCAAGGTATCTCATAGAGACTTATAAAATTCTAATAGGACTGGACAGGGTAAATATAGGGAGGAAGTTCCCCATGGTAGGTGTGTACAGAACCAGGGGTCACAGTATGAGGATTTGGGGTAGATGATTTAGGATGGAGATGAGGAGACATTTCTTCCCCCAAAGAGTGGTGAGCCTTCATTACCACAGGAAGTAGTTGATACCAAAACATGAAATGTATTCAAGGGGCAAATAGATATAGCAGTTGGGACAAACAGGATCTAAGGTTATGGGGAAAAAGCAGGGTTAGGCTATTGAGTTGGATGATCATCCATGATCGTGAAGAATGGCAGGGCAGGCTCGAGGGGCCAAATGGCCTCCTCCTGCTCCTATCTTCTATGTTTCTAAGTTTCAACAGGCAGCAGTACCAATTGGTTAGCTGAGGGAGGGCTGTACGTGGTAATCAGCAGGAGGTTTCCTTGCCCATGTTTAACTTGAAGCCATGAGTCTTCACAGGGTCCAGAGACAATGTTGAGGATTCCCAGGGAAACTCCCTCCCAACTGTATGCCACTGTGCTGCCACCTCTGCTAGGTCTGTCCTGCCAGTGGAACAGGACATATCCAGGGATGGTGTTGGTGGTGTCTGGGATGTTGTCTATTAGCTATGATTCCGCAAGTATGACTATGTCAGGCTGCTGCTTCTCCAGTCTGTGGGATAGCTCTTCCAATTTTGGCACTAGGCCCCAGATATTCGTAATGAGGACATTGTAGGGTCGACAGAGCGGTTTCTGATGTTGACTCTTCCAGTTCCTGGGTTGATGCCTCTGTTATCACTCATTCCATAGGCTAAATCTTCATTTCACTTTGACTATAATGATCCAGCAGCACCAAGTACCACTCATGATTGAAACTACCAAATTTTCATTTCATTCAAATCAATCCACTGGCAGAGATGGCAGCACTGAAGGAAATATGGGTCCGGAGAGGAGTGTAAGGAGATCAGAAGAGAATGAAGTGCAGAGCAGTGGACAACAGTCCATTATTTTTATATGCAGCCAAAAGGAAGAGTCTTGCTCCTTCAGACTGCATATTCAAGAATCCAATTTTTTTTTTACTTCACGAAAATAATCCACAAAGGATTTTATAAAGATATGCTCGTCTCTGTGTAAAGTCATTAGTCAAGCAGTAAGATTTTTTCATCTGTGCTGGATGCAAACTAAGACCCAATAGATAGATAATGCTACAATCAACCAACACATCAGGATATAGAATTTCCTTCAATTGATCTATACTGATTTGCACATTTGGAAAAAAAAAATTACCCTGATGAGGAAAATAGATGTAGGTTTTCTGGCCTTCTTCATTTCTACTGCCGTCATGTAGTCATTTGTGTCAAGCTAGTCTAAAACATTTGTAAGCAACTAGCTGTCCAGAAATTTCTGCATAACCTTTTGAAAAGGTAGCTCAGCAGCAGCCTGGCAATAATCAAATAAGAAAGAAACAATCCTTGGCTTTTTCTTTATATTCTCTAGCAACTACCCTGAATTGTCTCAGCAATATTGAATTGTGACTCTAGACACCACTCAACAGACAGGAGGGAATATTTTCTACCCAAGTTTTCCCACTACTGAAGCAATTTAAATACTAATAATATGCTAAAAACAGAAGTATATTCACAACTAGTCTCCAAACAGCTGTACCACAGTTTCCTGACTTTAAGTCATGTTTGTGTGCCGTATCTATATTGAATAGTTCTTTTTAATAAAATTGATTTTCTATATATTCACTACTATTGTGTTGCCAGTGTAAGTAAAATAATAAAAATGTATTCTTGCTCCTTGTTGCTGTGCTAAAATTAAGATGCATTACTGTATCTTTTTGTTCACTCATTGTTCCTAAATGCTCAATCTCCTCCCACCCACCTTCCTGCAAAAATGCCATCCCCTATTCCCAATTCCTTCGCCTCCGCCGCATCTGCTCCCAGGATTAGGCATTCCACTCCCGTACATCTCAGATGACCTCGTTTTTCAAGGACCGCAACTTCCCCCCCTCAGTGGTCGAGAACGCCCTCGACCGTATCTCCCGCATTTCCTGCAACTCCTCCCTCACACCCCGTCCCCGCAATAACAACCAAAAAAGAATCCCCCCCGTCCTCACGTACCACCCCACCAACCTCCGGATCCAACGCATCATCCTCCGACACTTCCGCCATCTGCAATCCGACCCCACCACCAAAGACATTTTTCCCTCCCCAAACTTATCTGCTTTCCGGAGGGACCACTCTCTCCGTGACTCCCTTGTCCGCTCCACACTCCCCTCCAGCCCCACCACACCCGGCACTTTTCCCTGCAACCACAAGAAGTGCTACACCTGCCCTCACACCTCCTCCCTCACCCCCATCCCAGGCCACAAGAAGACTTTCCACATCAAGCAGATGTTCACCTGCACATCTGCTAATGTGGTATACTGCATCCGCTGTACCCGTTGTGGCCTCCTCTACATTGGGGAAACCAAGTGGAGGCTTGGGGACCACTTTGCAGAACACCTACGCTCGGTTCGCACTAAACAACTGCACCTCCCAGTCGCGAACCATTTCAACTCCCCCTCCCATTCCTCAGACGACATGTCCATCCTGGGCCTCCTGCAGTGCCACAAGGATGCCACCCGAAGGTTGCAGGAACAGCAACTCATATTCCGCTTGGGAACCCTGCAACCCAATGGTATCAATGTGGATTTCACAAGCTTCAAAATCTCCCCTCCTCCTACCGCATCCCAAAACCAGCCCAGCTCGTCCCCGCCTCCCTAACCTGTTCTTCCTCCCACCTATCCCCTCTTCCCACCTCAAGCGCCATCCCCATTTCCTACCTACTAACCTCATCCTGCCCCCTTGACCTCTCCGTCCTCCCTGGACTGACCTATCTCCTCCCTACCTCCCCACCTACACTCACCTTTACTGGCTCCATTCCTGCCTCTTTGACCTGTCTGTCTCCTCTCCACCATCTTCTCCTCTATCCATCTTCTATCCGCCTCCTCCCTCTCCCTATTTATTTCAGAACCCCCTTCCCCTCCCCCATTTCTGATGAAGGGTCTAGGCCCAAAACGTCAGCCTTCCTGCTCCTATGATGCTGCTTGGCCTGCTGTGTTCATCCAGCTCTGCACCCTGTTATCTCAGATTTTCCAGCATCTGCAGTTCCTACTATCTCACCTACTCTGCTCCTTGTCTTATCATATGGAATGACGGCGTTGTTGGCAATGTTAGTATCTATTGCCCAGAATGCAGTTTAAAGTCAACTACATTGCTGTGAGTCTGGAGTCACACATAGGACAGACCAGGTAAACATGGCAACTTCCTTCCCTCAAGGATATTAGTGAATGAAACTTTTTCGACTATAATTGACAATGGTTACAGGTTCCTTTAAGCTAACTTTTTGTTTGAGATTTTTATTGAATTCAGACTTCACCACCTGCCAATATCAGATTTGAATGCACATCACCAGAACGCCTTACTGGACTACCAGTCCAGTGACATTTCCACTACACTACTGCCTGCTTGCCTGACATTGTCAATGACATGAGCTGGCATAAAAAACAAAATAATCCATAATCATTGTAAAAAAAATACTTAACGCAATTTCAGGTCCACTATAATCCAAATCCAGCCCACAGTCCATAACTGACACTGACTGCCCTCCGGGAAGAACTTGGGATGGACAGCACATACTGCTCAGCCAATGTCACCAATATACTACCAAATGAAATAAGGACAAAAAAAAATCTATATGTTTTAAATCCCAAGTGTAGGGTCATTTAATCACTATTTTTTGATTACTTCAGTTTCTCGCCAGTTTTTTAAAACCTCAGTTGTGTTACACAATGTATTTAAACTCTTCACACAAAAATGATTTAAACTCAGGACGAAAACAGAAAATGAGGAATTAAGCAAGCCATAAGAAACCTAGTTTTGAGTTCCAAAACTTCACTAACATAGGTCAAAACTTACTTCCATCCTTGGCTGGTGACAATTTTGACCCTGTCAGTGAGCAAAAGTCAAACTTTATAGAAGGATAAAGTTATTGTCAAGGACAAATATAATTGGTGCCTGAAAGGTAAGAATGGAAAGAGGGATGGATTAGTATATTCTGTTAAAGAATTGGTAGCTGACTTACCCAAAACCACTACCCAAAATACCTGGGTATTATCTTTGCCAGGATTCTTACCTGTCGGCCTCCTCTCAACAATAGCAGCCAAGAACTATAAACTAAAATTGCCAGAGAAACTCAGCAGGTCTGGCAGCATCTGTGGAGAGAAAGCAGAGTTAACATTTTGGGTCAGTGACACTTCTTCGCACCCTTCTTTCTGGTGTCTGCAATTCTTTGGTCTCTCTCTTCTAGAAACATACTGGAAAATCAAAGGAGAGCACAGCCAGAATACTTTGTACAACCAATGGCCAATTTCGACGCTGTTGTAGAATGCTGTTTCGTCTCATGGTCCTGCAACCACCACTCAGCCAAAATATGGCAGTAATGATAATGTCAGGGATGCACAAGTCCATGCCAATAGTTTCTCCCAGTGCTACTCCACATGTTGTGCCTGCTATTTGCCACAGCAACATCATACTCCCTGAGATGACAAGGTCACGATGGTAAGAAAACAGCAACAATACTAACCTTTCCATTAACAAAGACTTGAAAACCCACAACTTCCTTAAAGTCACACCAGGTACTCTGGGAAATTTGCAACTGGTATCAACTCATTAGTCTTGAAAAATGGAATGTTGGAAAATGTGCAGCATAAAGAATGAACACTTTGTCATTGACCCAGTAGCAGAGATTTCTGGTTTCAGCATACTCCAAAAAAAAAACGGCCCTCAACCAAATCTGCATATGACATGAATAGTGCAGCCATTTCCTCTGTTAGTGGAATTAGGAACAACACAAAGTGTGATTATGAGCAGGGATCCCAGGTCATGGGGCACATGAATGTACTTATGAATAGATGAAGTAGGAACAGGAGTAGGCCATTCAGCCCTCAAGTCTGCTCCACCGTTCGATAAGATCATGGCTGATCTGATTGTAACCGCAAACTTGCAAGCCTGCCAACCCTGATAACCTTTCATCCCTTGCTTAGTAAGAATCTATCTAACCCAGCCTTAAAGGGCTCCGCTTCCAAAACCTCTTCTGGAAGAAAGATCCAAAGACTCACGATCCTCTGAATGAAAAAAACTTTGTCTCATCTCTGTTTAACTGGGTGACCTCTGATCTTTAAAAAGTAACACCCTAGTTCTAGATTCATCAATAAGAAAAAACATCCATTCCACATCTGCCTTGTCAAGGCTTTTCAGGATCTTTATGTTTCAATCAAATCATTTTTAATCTTCTACACTCCAGCATATACAAGAATAACTTGACAACCTTTCCTTATAAGACAACAACCACCCCATTCCAGTTATTAGTCCAGTAAACATTCATTGATGGTATGTAGCATATCAACCTCCCTACAAAGATCTGTCTTGAAAGGCACCACATTTTTTGTTAGGATTTTAGGTGGCCAGAAAATGAACAGTCAAATTAGGCAGAGATAGTAGGAACTGCAGATGCTGGAGAATCCGAGACAACAAGGTGCAGGGCTGGATGAACACAGCAGGCCAAGCAGCA
>NC_063332.1:60952910-60955831 GCF_021869965.1 Rhincodon typus | reverse complement strand
TTGCGAACCGAGCGTAGGTGTTCTGCAAAGCGGTCCCCGAGTCTCCGCTTGGTTTCCCCGATGTAGAGGAAGCCACACCGGGTACAGCGGATGCAGTATACCACATTGGCAGATGTAGGCATTCTTTTATGTATTTTTCCTGTAATGTGAAAGTAGCAACATTATACTAAGGGTAATAGAAATCTAGATCCCTCCCTAAAAGGCTGTGGATACTTTACCTCATGAAGCTTTGCTGATTTGCATTCTTAAATTGTTCTGAAATTTCTGACTTTTACACTATTTTTCAATCAAACCATACTGATAAGAAATAAAGCAATAAGTTTGATACTTGCATTGATTATTTACTATTTGTTCTAATATGGACATTTGCTGACCAAACCACAATCATTGCCATCTGAAATCATTTATTGTGGGAAGCACTTTGAAATGTTTTTGATACAAAATATGAATGACAAAAATGTAACTTGCAAGTCTTTATCTTTTGATACTACCAAACCCATTAGTTTTGTTAAGTGCCTTTGAGGTTGATGTGGTTCCAAGATAAAATGCTTAATAAAACAGATTTGAAACCAAGTCAGTCGAATCTTGGTGACATCATTAAAACCTGATTATTGAACCATAGGGAATGGTATGGTGAAGGCTAACATACTAATACATGTGCCATTCTCACATTTCAATCACTTAATCTGAGCTATCAATATCGTTGACAACAAGGTGCAGGGCTGGATGAACACAGCAGGCCAAGCAGCATCATAGGAGCAGAGAGGCTGACGTTTCGGGCCTAGACCCTATCGTTTCTCACCCAGCACTCCAAACTACTGCCCCCCACTATTGCATAATGCTGCCCCCTCCACACTTCACGTCAGCTCTGATGAAGAGTCATCTAGACTCAAAATGTTAGCTCACTCTCTCTCCATGGATTCTGCCTGACGCACTATGATCTCCAGCATTTGTTGTTTTTAGTAATATGAAAGCCTGGACTTATAATCCAAAGAATCAATTTAAATCCCACTATGCTAGTTTTAGAATTTAAACTCAGTTTACTAACATTTATGAACAGGTGAGATATGTGATTGAAAGAAAATGGGATAAGACAGACATCTTATTAGGACTCTTGCCCTTGTGAAGACAAAATGGACTATTCAGGCTGAGAAGCCTATTTCCACATTGTACTTTCTGCACAACGTTACCAAAGGGAACTTAATTCATCAATTGAAAGCAAACTAAAATTATAGCATATGAATGTGCTTGCTTAAGGGGAAATGAGTCATCTTGCCTTTCTAAATGAGCCAGCTATCATTCTTGTAATATCATATGCTTTTAGTTTCAATTCAGTTTCATGGTAATACTCAGTATTGCAATACATCTCACTAAAAAGGAAAATATCCAAGCTATCCCTTCAAAATCAAGATATGTACACAACTAAATGCATCTGTAATGTGACTTCTAAATCAACATAAGTATCTTTGAGTTCTGTTGAAAAGTCAGCAACTTGAAATATTTCTGATACACTGAGTGTTTCTAACATTTTCTGGTTTTACTTCAGCATCTTTGTTCAGTTCATTTACAATGTTAATATATAATAAGCAACAAATAAATAATGTTCTTAATAAGAACTAAGTTTCTATACTTTGCAGAATACTTTTTAATTCCTCCTTCATATTGTCCCAATGTTATAAGTGATTTGTATTCACAAGTTCTGGAAAACCTGCTATTCCTTTGCAGTCTCACCTGCTGCTTTTTCTCCAGTCTCATATTGACAGTGTACAATTGTACAGTCTTCAATTGTAAAAACATAAGAAAATGATGATTCAACCCATCACCCATTGCTACACAGAGCATGGACAATTTGTCTTATTCCCCTCAGGAACCTTTGCAAAACCTACGTCATTCATTCAGAGAAAAATCAAGTATGGTCTCAGACTTGCAATCAAATTTACTCATGTTTAACTACAATGGGTTTGCAGTGGAAACAGAGAACCCAATAATGCAAAATGAGGCGGCAACAGTATCTAAGACAACAAGGTGCAGAGCTGGATGAACACAGCAGGCCAAGCAGCATCATAGGAGCAGAAAGGCTGACGTTTCGGGCCCAGACCCTTCATCAGAAATGGGGGAGGGGAAGGGGGTTCTAAAATAAATAGGGAGAGAGGGGGAGGCGGATAGAAGATGGATAGAGGAGAAGATAGGTGGAGAGGAAACAGACAGGTCGAAGAGGCGGGGATGGAGCCAGTAAAGGTGAGTGTAGATGGGGAGTTAGGGAGGGGATAGGTCAGTCCAGGGAGGACGGACAGGTCAAGGGGGCGGGATGAGGTTAGTCGGTAGGAGATGGGGGTGCAGCTTAAGGTGGGAGGAGGGGATAGGTGGGAGGAAGAACAGGTTAGGGAGGCGGGGATGACCTGGGCTGGTTTTGGGATGCGGTAGGAGGAGGGGAGATTTTGAAGCTTGTGAAATCCACATTGATACCATTGGGTTGCAGGATTCCCAAGCGGAATATGAGTTGCTGTTCCTGAAACATTCGGGTGGCATCATTGTGGCACTGCAGGAGGCCCAGGATGGACATGTCGTCTCAGGAATGGGAGGGGGAGTTGAAATGGTTCGCGACTGGGAGGTGCAGTTGTTTATTGCAAACCAAGCGTAGGTGTTCTGCAAAGCGGTCCCCAAGCCTCCGCTTGGTTTCCCCGATGTAGAGGAGGCCACAACGGGTACAGCGGATGCAGTATTCCACATTGGCAGATGTGCAGGTGAACATCTGTTTGATGTGGAAAGTCTTCTTGGGGCCTGGGATGGGGGTGAGGGAGGAGGTATGGGGGCAGGTGTAGCACTTCCTGCGGTTGCAAGCTTCAAAAAAACAATGCCACCCGAAGGTTGCAGGAACAGCAACTCATATTCCGCTTGGGAACCCTGCAGCCCAATGGTAT
>NC_063332.1:60920928-60952900 GCF_021869965.1 Rhincodon typus | reverse complement strand
CGCTTGGGAACCCTGCAGCCCAATGGTATCAATGTGGATTTCACAAGTTTCAAAATCTCCCCTCCCCCTACCGCATCCCGAAACCAGCACAGCTCGTTCCTGCCTCCCTAACCTGTTCTTCCTCCCACCTATCCCCTCCTCCCACCTCAAGCTGCACCCCCATCTCCTACCGACTAACCTCATCCCGCCCCCTTGACCTGTCCATCCTCCCTGGACTGACTTATCCCCTTCCTAACTCCCCACCTACACTCACCTTTACTGGCTCCATCCCCGCCTCTTCGACCTGTCTGTTTCCTCTCCACCTATCTTCTCCTCTATCCATCTTCTATCCGCCTCCCCCTCTCTCCCTATTTATTTCAGAACCCCATTCCCCTCCCCCATTTCTGATGAAGGGTCTAGGCCCGAAACATCAGCCTTTCTGCTCCTATGATGCTGCTTGGCCTGCGGTGTTCATCCAGCTCTGCACCTTGTTGTCTCGGATTCTCCAGCATCTGCAGTTCCTGCTATCTCTGACAACAGTGTCTACCTCAATTTCATATTGATAAAAGACCTCGCTCAGGTCGGGTATTGTTCCTTCAGCAGCACAAACTTTTAAATTAGACAGTAATTCTACAATGACACTCAAGTTTCATCGAAGTTCTTCACATATCCTGTGTAACTTAATCACATAATCAAAAATGTCACTATGGAAATTTCAGGATTCTACATATGTCCCATCTGACATTATTATCATGGTCAATTATGTGCATGACCAAATTAATGAGGCATCAGAATACCTAGAGAACCCCTCTGACAGTGAAGCGTACATTTCCATACTAGGCCTGGTATTGGGGAATAAGGCTGGCCAGGTGATCAAAATTACAGTGGGAAAGCATTGCAGGAACAGTGACCATAATTCCGTAAATTTTAAGTTACTTAAAGATAAGGATAAGAGTAGTCCTGGGGTCAAAATACTAAACTGGGGGAAGATTAACTGAGACAACATTAGGTAGGAATTAGGGAATATAGATTAAAGGCAGCTGTTTCAGGGTAAATCCACATCTGGCATGTAGGAATCTTTTAAAGGCCAGTTGATTAGAGCTCAGGAGCAGCATGTTCCTGTGAAAATGAAGGATAAGGATGGCAAGATTCAGAAACCTTGAATAACAAGAAAAATTGCGAGTTCAGTCAGAAAGAAAATGGAGGCATACGTATGGTTTAGGAAGCTGAAGAGAGATAGAGCCCTTCAGGAATATAAAGAAAGCAGGAAAGAACTTAAACAAGAAGTTAGGAGGGCTAAAGGGGGCCATGAAATGAGCTTGGCAAACAGAATTAAGGAAAATCCCAAGGCTTTTTATACATATATAAGGACCAAGAGGGTAGCTAGGGAAAGGTAGGTCAATTCAAGGACAAAAGAGGAAATTTATGCATGGAGCCAGGGGATGTGGGCGAAGTTCTTAACAAACAATTTGTATTGATATTCACAAAAAAGGACATGGTGAATGGTTAGTCTTGGGAGGGCTGTGTTGATATCCTAGGTCAGTTCGATATAAAAATGGAAGTGTGGGGTGTTTTAAAAAGCAGTAAGGTCGACAAATCCTCTTGATTTAATGAAATCTATCCCAGAATGCTAAGGGAAGTGAAGGAGGAAATTGCAGGGGCCTTGTATGAAATCCTTGTATCCACTTTTAGTCATAGGAGATGTCCCAGAGCACTGGAGAATAGCCAATGTTGTTCCTTTGTTTAGGAAGAACAACAGGGATAATCCAAGAAGTTACAGGACGGTGAGCTTTACATTAATGGTAGGGAAATCAGTGGAGAAGATTCTTAGGGACAGGATTCACTCACATTTGGAAAAATATGGACATATTAGCAACAGGCAGCATGGCTTTGTGAAGGAGAGGTCGCTTCTCATAAACTTCATTGAGTTTTTTGAGGAAGTGACAAAGATGACTGATGAAGACAGAGCTGTGGATGTTGTCTCCATGGACTCTGGCAAGGGCTTTGACAAGATCTCCCATCACAGGCTGATACAGAAGGTGAAGTCACATGGAATCTGTGGTGAGCTGTTAAGATGGATACAACACCAGTTTGGTCAAAGAAGATAGAGATTAGCGTCGGAAGACTATTTTTCTAACGGGAGATCTGTGACCAGTGGAGTTCTACAGGGATCAGAGCTAGAACTCTGTTGTTTGTAATATACGTAAAAGTGATTTGGACAGTAATGCAGGTGGTCTGATTAGTGACTTTTAGGATGACACAAAGGTTGGGGCAGCTGCAGATGAGAGGATTGTCAGAGGATTCAACAGGATAAAAGATAGGCTGGAGACTTGGGTGGAGAAATGACAGATGGAATTTATTCCAGACAAGTCTAATGCGGCAGCGACGTGTACAGTAAACGGCAGATTTGGGCGTACAGATCCATACTTCCCTGAAAGTGGCAACGCAAATGGATAAAGAAGTCAAGAAGGCATATGGCATGCTTGCTTTCATTAGGCAGAAGAATAGAGCATAAAAATTGACAACAAGGTGCAAGGCTGGATGAACATGCTCCTATGATGCTGCTTGGCCTGCTGTGTTCATCCAGCCCTGCACCTTATTGTCACGGATTCTCCAGCATCTGCAGTTCCTACTATCTCTGATAAAAATTGACAAGTCATGTTGCAGCTGTACAGAAATCTAGCAATGCCGCATTTGGAATATTGCATATATTTCCGATCACCACACTATCAGATGTGGAAGTTTTGGAGAAGTTACATAAGTGGTTTACGAGGATAAAAACTGAAAGAACTGCAGATGTTGTAAATCAAGAACAAAAACAGAATTTGCTGGAAAAGCTCAGCTAGTCTGGCAGCATCTGTGAAGAAAAAATCAGAATTAACGTTTCAGATCTGGTGACGCTTCCTCAGAACTGATGGCAGCTAGGAAATGTCAGTTTATATGCAGAAAATAGGGAGAGGGTGGGGTAGAGGGTAAACAATAGGATAAAGCCTAAAGACAGAGAAGAACAAAGGAGTTGATAATGATCTAGCTGGGGGGTGAATAGTTGTTAATGGGGACTGTTAGTGACTAACAACAGGGGGTGTGTAATGGCAGGCTATGTGGTAACAAGGCCTGGTGTGTGGGGTAGGGGGCTGGGACATGGGACACTTTAGGCCCTAAAATTATTGAACTCGATATTGAGTCTGGAGGGCTGCAGGGTCCCCAAGCAGAAAATGAGGTGTTGTTCTTCCAGCTTGTGTTGAGCTTCACTGGAACACTGCAGAAAGCCAGAGACAGAGATATTGCCCCGGGAACAGGGTGGTGTGTTGAAGCGGCAGGCAACAGGTAGCTCAGGGCTTTTTTTTGCAAGCAGAACATAGATGTTCTGCGAAGCAGTCACCCAGTGTATGCTTCGTTTCCCCAATGTAGAAGACACCACATTGTGAGCAGCAAAAGCAGTAGACTAGATTCTGGGAACTGCAGGTGAAGTGTTGCTTCACCTGGAAGGTAAGGATAGTGGGGAGGGAGGAGGTAAATGGGCAGGTGTTCCACCTTCACCAGTTACAGGGGAAAGTGCCATGGGGCTGGGGTGGGGGTGAAGGAAGAGTGGACCAGGGTGACCCGGAGGGAACGGTCCCTGCAGAAGGCGAACAAGGCAGATCTACGTTCTGTTCGCAAAACATTAATTGCCTGTCCTTAGTTGGCCTTGGGAAGGCTGTGGTGAGCTGCCTACTCAAACCACTGCAATCCATGCACTTTAGGTAGACCCACAATGTATTTTCTTTCTGTTAAGCAATCCTCAATCTGTACCAGCATATTAACCCCTATGCTCTGTGTTTCAGTATTGTTTACTAACCTCCTATATGGGACTTGTTCAAAAACATTCTGAAAATCCAAATACATCACACCTGCTGGATTGCCCTTATTTAGTCTGCTAGTAACAACCTTAAAACTCTAACAGGTTTGTTAAGGGTATCTCCTCAGGGCTGGAAAAGGACTTGGAGGGAGATGGGAAGGATCCACAAGCATACTAACAAGATAGGTAGGACTAAGTGAGAGGCATTGCTAAGGAGCTATAAGCAGCTACGAACTAAATTAAAAAGCAGTATAACAATGGTCATCATCTCTGGACTACAAACTAAACCACAAACAAAATGATACAGGTTGAACAAGATCAGAGCGTCAAATGCATGGCTCAAAGATTGCTGTGGGAAAGATTAATTTCAAATCAGGACACTTATTCTAGTACTTGGGAAGGAGGAAGATATGGCACTGGTTCAGCCATCACTTGAACCTTGCTGGGAACACTGTACAGATAGGTTCTTTTAATAAATGGGAATTTGTAGGGGGAGTGTCCACATAAGTGGGGATTTGGAAAGTAAAGAGCACAATCACAAACAGAGTGTAACACAATAGGACATAAGGTTTTATATCAAATATAACAAACATAAGAAAGCACTAGAAAGTAAGATCAAATTGGTGAAAAATAATAAAATAACAGCATTGAATCCTGAATGGATGCAGCAGTCACAGCATGATAAAAATGAGGACTAATCAGTAGAAAGTAACATTCCTAGTAGACAGTGAAGACTGTTTTCTAACATACAAAGGGATCTTGATCAAATGGGTCAATGGGCTGAAAAATGGCAGATGGAGGTCAATTTGGATAAATGTGAGGTATTGCATTTTGGTACAACATATAAGGGCTTATACAATTAATGGTAGGACCTTGGGCAGTGTTGTAGAAACGAGGGACCTGGGGGTTCAGGTACAAATTCTTTGAAGTTTGCGTCACCTATAGACAGGGTGGTTAAAAAGGTGTCTGGCATGCTTGCCTTCATTGCTGAATCCTTTGAGTATATGAGTTGGAAAGTCATACTGAAGTTGTACAAGACATTGATGAGGCCTCTTGTGGAATACTGTGTCAAGTTCTGGTTGCTCAGTTATAGGAAGGATATTATTAAGCTGGAGAGGGTTCAGAAGAGATTTATCAGGATGTTGTTGGGTACGGAAGGCTTGAGTTATAAAGAAAGGCTGTAGAGGCTGGGACTTTTTCGCTGGAGCGTAGGAGGTTGAGAGGCGACCTGATAGAAGTTTATAAAACAGTGAGAGGTATAGATAGAGTTAATAGTAGTTGCCTTTTCCCATGATTGGGCATTTCAAGACTAGGGGGCACATTTTTAAGATGAGAGGAGAGAGATATAAAAAGGACATGAGAGGCAAATTTTTTTACACAGAGGGAGGTTTGCGTGTGGAATGAACTTCCTGAGGAATTGGTGGATGTGGGTATAATTACAATGTTTAAAAGACATTTGGATAGATACATGGATAGGAAAGATTTGGACAGATATGGGCCACAAGCAGACGATTGGGCTTACTTTAGGTTGGGATTATGTTTGGCAATGGACTGGTTGACTCTGTGACTCTTTGACTCCTGCCACATAAGTCTCCGGAAAAGAGAGAATATAACTGTTGCTCCTTGACATTCCACGTCGTTTCCATCACTGAATTCCCCATTATCAGTATTCTGGACATACCATTGACTAGAAAATTGAACTTAACCAGCCATACAAATACTGTGGCTAAAACAGTATGTCAGAGGATGGGAATTTGGCATGTCTCCTCAATGTCTACCTACCATGTATAAGGCACAAATTTGATATATTATGGAATGCTTTCCACTTGCTTGGATGGGTGCAGTTACAACAACACTCAAGAAGCTCAACAGCAGCCAGAACAGGGCAGCCTGATTAGCATTGCATCAACCAACTTCAACATTCAACCCTTTCAACACTGGAAGTGTCAGCAGTATGCATCATCTAGAACCACAGTCTCCAGTACATAGATCATGAGAGTCTCTGACAGTTGATCTCACTGCTTAACCAATTCCCCTCACTGCACACACTTTGATCATCATGCCACTTCATGACTTCCACTTGTGGAAGCAGTGTGGCTAGAGAAAAGTCCATGTGTTTAACAGGCTTTGCCAGTTTGTTGCACTGTGTTTGTTCCAGATGGACAACCATTGCAGGGTAAAGTAAGGTTTGTGGTGGCAATGCAAATAAATCAACTAAGAAAAAATTAGCAACTAATGTGTGACACCAGTAAGTTATACCACTAGAAACATAGGTGGCTATTCAGCTCATCACGTCTACGCACATTCTCCGCAACAGCAGCTCAATCCCACTTCTCTGGCCATTCTCTATAGACTGCAGTTGTTTTTCTTACAGCTGGTGTAGAATGAAGAAAAATTACAGGGCATACTGTCACATCCCACATCCAAAATTGATAAGTAAAAAGGGGAATTTGAAATAAAATCACAAAACGACTCACAGTAAATTCAAGGATAGTTTTCTCTTGAACAGCATGCTTCAAACAAAGAAAGCAAATGACCAGAAGGACATTGTGAAAGCTCAGTAGTCATTTTTTTTTCTAAACCTGGAGCAAAAGGCAAAGCCTGTACTGAAGCATCATTTCATGCTTGCCATCTTCTAGCAAGACACAAGAACATTCACAGATGGCGAGGTAATCAAAGGAACAATGACTACAGCCGCTGACTCTTTTTTCAAAGATTTTAAGAACAAAGAAGATTTAAAAATGACAATCAAGATCTCAGTATTTCCACAGTAGCAAGCTAAGTGAATCTTCGTCCAAAAACATCTTTCAACAACCACAAAAGCTTCTGAAGTACTGTCAATGAATGAAACGTTGGACTTTTGCAAAGGAGAATACAATATAAAAGTAGGGCAATGGAAAAACTCTCCTGCAATTATTGAATACAGTTTTGGTCTCATTATTTAAGAAGGGATATGCTTGCAGTTTATGCAAGGTTTGCTATCATGTTTCCAAGGTTGAAGGTGTTGGCAACTGAGGAAATGTTGAAAAGGTTGGGCCTACAATCATGGGAGTCCAGGAGAATGAGAAGTGATCCAAAGATGTGCAGGTAAGGTGGATTGGTCATGCTAAATTGCCCATAGTGTCCAGGGATGTGTAAATTAGGTAGATTAGACGTGAGAAATGCAGAGTTACAGGGAAAGAGTAGGGGGATGGGTCTGGATGGGATGCTTTTCAGAGGGACAGTGTGGACTTTTTGGACAGAATAGCCTGTTTCCCAACTATAGGGATTCTATGTTCTATGTTCTATGATCAGTTCAAAACATACAATATTTTAAGGGGACGGAACAGGATTTGCTGCTAATGCAGAACTGAGAAGAACTGCTTCAAATTAAGTGGGTCCCATTTAATATGGCAATTAGGTATTTTCTGTCAGAGAATTGTAGATCTATGGAAGTCTCTACCCTAGTGTGAAGTGGAGACTAGGTCATTGAGCATATTTAAGGATAGTTTAGTCAGAGTTTGATCTAGAAGGGAGTATAGGCTTCTGGTGAGCTTGAGAGAAAGATGAAATTAAGGCCACAGTCAGCCAGTAATGATCTTAATGAAGCACAGAGCAGACTTAAATGGCCAGTTAACCCATCCTTGTTCCTATTTCTCATATTCCTATTATGGTGTAACATGTTGGACACAAAGGGTGGACTTTACAGAAAAGTTGTTCGCAAATAAACTGCGCTTAAATGAGGCCAAATGCAGGCATGACATTCTGAACAATCTTAGTAAGCTGAGGGTGGACCTCATCCCGTATTGGAAGGAAGACCTGTCTTTGAGACCTGCCAGCAGCTTTGGCAATCACAGCAGCACAAAACCCAGCATTGGGTGAATGAGGACTGCAAGCAGTTCCCAAGGAGAAGACAATGTCAGCCCAACCATCTTCAGCTACTTCATAAATGACCTTCCCTCCATCATTAGATCAGAAATGGGGATGTTGAAAAGTAGCTGCACAATTCTTAACTCCTCAGGTACTGAGGCAGTGCATGTCCAAATGCATCATGACCTGGACAATATCCAGGCTTGGACTGAAAACTAGCAAGTAACATCCACCATTTCTGATGGACATAGGGCACACTATGAAAGATATACGCGCTGTTCATTCCCATCATTTTGTAAAAGACATCTTCTCAGACAGCAACATAAAGAGTCTTCATAGAAGCTACACACAATTTTCATGGCACTCGGTGATATATTCTATTAATTAAAGAGTTTAAATGCCCCAAGCCTTGTTGAGAAGTTGGGAGAGGAGGTAAGGCTATAAAAAATTAAAGTGGCAGGTGAGTTGGTGAAGGTTAGGGTGAAGAGTAGGTGAGCAGGTACAGTGGCAGGTGGATGAGGGACAATGGTGGTCGTTGGGTAAATGGGTAGGCTAGCATATAATAATCAGACAGGGGTATATGTGGGTGGGTAAGGGGGTAGGTGGCAGGTAGGTGAGGGCAGTGTGGCAGCTGAATTAAGTGGTAAAATAACGGGGTGTAGGAGAGTAGTGGGTAAGGTGATGGGTTGGGGTAGTTATTTCAGGTAAGGTAGTAGTAGGGGCATTGTACAAAAATTTGAGGTTCATTAGATTAGTCTTGTTTTGTCAGGTTGGGGATATTTAGGGTGTTTTGGTGTCAATTGCATTGGGGTTTAGACAGATCAGGGGTAGTTGATCGTGTGTCTGTGGGAAGTGAAAAAGTTTTGTTTTATTTGTTGCTAGCCAGCATTTATTGCCATCTCTAACTGCTATTGAGAAGGTGGTGGTGAGCTGTCTTCTTAAACAGCTGCAGTCCTTGACCTGTAGGTACATCAAGACAGTAGTTAGGAAGGGAGCTCCGTGATTTTGATCCTGTGACAACGAAGGAGTGGCAAAATAGTTCCAAATCCAGATGGGCAAGTTCAGGATGTTCCACAGGGATAGGAGCTGGATCCACTTTTGTTCGTCATTTATATACGTGATTTAAATGAGAATACAGAAGGTATGGTTTGTAAGTTTGTAGATGACACTGAGTTTGGTGGCATAGTGAACAGTGAAGAACATTATCTAAGATTACAAAGATATCTTGATCAATTGTTCAATAAGCTGAAGAGCAGCGGATAGAGTTCAATTTGGATAAATGTGAGAGTATCGCATTTTGGTAGAACAATCAAGAAAAGAAGGGTCTTTAGTGTTATCGAACAGGGAGACCTAAGGGTTCAGGTGCATAATGCTTTGAATTTTGTGTCACATATAGATAGGGTGGTTAGGAAGGCATTTAGCACATTTGCCTTCATTGCTCAGTACTTTGAGTATAGGAGTTGGGACGTTACATTGAAGTTGTACAGGGCATTAGTGAGGCCTGTTCTGAGTACTGTGCCCAGCTCTGGTTGCCCCGTTATAGAAAGGATATTTTTAAGCTGGAGAGGGTTCAGAAGAGATTTACCAAAATGTTGCTGGGAATGCGGAGTTTGAGTTATGGGGAGAGGCTGGACAGGCTGGTACTTTTTTCACTGGAGTGTAGGAAGTTGAGAGGGGACCTTATAGAGGTTTATAAAATCATGATGGGCATAGATAAGGGGAAAGGCAGATGTCCTTTCCTTAGGATGGGGTATTTCAAGACTAGGGGGCATATTTTTATGGTCAGAGGAGAAGAACTTAAAAAAGACATGAGGGGCAATTTTTTTACATGGAGAGTGGTTCATGTGTGGAATGAACTTCCAGAGGAAGTAGTGACTGTAGGTACTGTTACAACGTTAAATGACATTTAGATAAGTACATGAATAAGAAATGTTTGGAGAAATAAGGGACAGGCACAGGCAAGTGGGACTAGTTTAGTTTGGGATTATGGTTGGCATTGACTGGTTGGACCGATGGGTCTGTTTCCGTGCTATTTGACTCTATGATTCAATGAGGAGCTGAGGAGAGTTGGACGGGTGGCGATGGTGGTGGGTCAGAGGGCCCAGTGGAGAGTCTAGTGAGGAGTCAAAGGGATCATTTATATAATTAACCAGGAGTTACAAATTCTTTCAGTCTGACATTTCCTCGTAAGAGAGAAAACATCCTTAATGTGTATTGTGGTATTTAATTCAAAATGGCATAAATGGAGGGCTGCAAAAGGTATCTGCCTGCTCTCAGAGTTAAATTATGAGGAAAGGGGGCATAAATATGACTTATATTCCCACTGTTCAGATGGATGAGCAAGTAATCTATTTGAGACGTTGAAAGTAATAAAGCCATTTTAGCCTGAAATCTGGAAATATCTTTTCCAGGCAAAAGCTGGTGAAAATCTGAAACTCTATCAAAAGGCTGTGCATGCTGAATCAAGTTAAATTCTCAGGTCTGAAACTGGTGGATTTTTGACGTGTCAAGTAAATCAGAAAAATGTCTATGTTTTGCTAAAGATGAGTATCATATTTAATTCAGTTCTCTGACCCAGAGGTTACAGCATTTTGACCATTACAAGTCCCGTTGAGCTAAATTATTATAGTGCTTTCTCCTTCATAAAGGAAAAATGTTACAAGTGGCACAAATATCATTCATGAAATACTACTAACCTCTGCAAAACACACATGCAGTCCCCACATTGACTTTACTTTGTTAACTTGTTCCAGGCTCAGAGGAATTAATGCTTGAAAATTACTTACTTGCAAAAATATGTCCAAAAGAATACAATGTTTCATTATGTTCAGCTTCAACCATTCCAATCACTGTGTTGCATGTTACAATTACTCTGTAAAAATGAAAAGGAAACATTAAGTACAATTTTAGTACCATAACCAAATTATGATTCAAAATAAGTTGGTACTTCCAAATCATGCCACCTTTTGAAATACTTTTACATTCGTAAGGAATAAGCATTAGAATATTTCCCAGCATAAAAAATACAGTCGGGATCTAACATCATATAGCATTTTAATTATGCCGCACTGCAGCAGGCATAAGTTTGATGTACGGTTTTGAAAAATAAGCCAAAACTCAAGACATTTAACTTTTCATCCAGCTCTGATGTAAACCATTATACTAATTTATCCAATTGGCCTGGAAATTTCTAATGTTTAAATTGATTGTTGAGATAGTTTTGATGCAAAAGAAAATCATTTAGCCTCTTAGCGCAGTAAACAGGACCAGGGAAAGAGATATCATGGTCCTTAGTGCTTCTCCAACACCTGCCACCCCCTTCTCCCTCAAACTTTAACTCATTGCCTCACATCCTCAGGCGTCCAGAATTAGGTGTCATAATCACAAGGCAGTTAAACTGTTTTATATAATTTTCATAATATTTCTCAACTTTTGTACTCTATGCTTCTATTTATAAAGCCCATCAAAAGCTCAGATTTTGTTATTATACACATACATTTATGACATTGTCAATAAAAAACAAATAGCTTTGTAATGCCAGCTTCTTTGAGCCTGGGCCCGTGTAATAAACAGCGTTCAACATTTAAAAGACTTGAAACTGATAAGCACTATAAACAACAATTCCATGTAAAAATTAGAATATCTTAAACTAACAATGGTACATTGTTTTAGTGCATGACCCCTAGTATAATTTCCAAGTTTAAAAATGGCAAAAAATTTCAAATAATTTAGCAATAATTGTAAGATATTTCTATTCACATAAGGATGGTGCTATTTTGGAACAGTGGATGAGTAGTTGTTAAATAATACAATAATAAAATAATATATTTTAATGTTTAATTTAAATTTAAAATGAGAAAATGTTTATCTCAATGCAAAGTCTATTTTTGCTCTTAACAGAGCCCACTTAGAGTCATAGAGTCACAGAGGTGTACAGCACGGAAACAGACTCATCTGGTCGGTATGGGCGAGTCGGACCCAAGCGTCTGTTTCCATGCTGTATATTTCTACGACTCTATGACTCTAAGTGGGCTCTGTTAAGAGAAAAAAATAGTCTTTGCGCTGAGTGATAAATATTTTCTTATTTTAAATTGAAACAAAGTATTAAAATATATTATTTTATTATTATATTATTTAACTACTACTTATCAAGATAGCAGCATCCCATAAACACATGCTTAGCAAAGGCAAATTCAGCAAAACAGATTTCTCTCACTTGCTATCTCCTTCAGTCCAAGAGAAATGAAAAAAAACAATAAAGCTAGCATCAGAAAGAGAACTCTAGCCTTTCGCTGTAGCAAAGAGAGAGTCAGAAGGTGTTGTATCTAACAGCTTCAACTCAAAAAACCCAACTTCTACAACTGAAAGCAGTGTGTGAGCCTGACTCCACCCACTCATGCTTCCTTTGTCTAATTTTAAAAAAAGCTATTTACTCTGGTTTCCATGGAGCAGAATTCTTGATACCAGGTTGATAACATCCTTCTTCAAGATAAACGGGACAGAACAAATCACTCTTAAAAGGCACATATCTTCACGTCTACCCTCTCATGAAAAAAACCCATCAATATACCAAGATGGTTTCATTTTCAAAGACATTAGTCTCATGTTATTAGTATGTTACATTATAAATATTTATACATTACATTAAACTTAAGCATGCAAACATTCAATACTACAGTTTATCTCAGACTGTTTTTTCCACCACCAAACACCTCTATCTTCCTTCATCAAAGTCATGACAATGCATCAGCAATTACGTTCTCTCATCCTGACACATGTATAATTTCTAATTGAGTATCGGAGGCTGAGGGATGACCTTATAGAGGTTTATAAAATCATGAGGGGCATGGATAGGGTAAATAGTCAAAGTCTTTTCCCCAAGGTGGGGCATCCAAAACTAGAGAGCATAGGTTTAAGGTGAGAGGAGAAAGATTTAAAAGGGACCTAATGGGCAACTTTTTCATGCAGAGGGTGGTGTGTGTATGGGCTGCCAGAGGAAGTGGTGGACGCTGCTACAATTATAACATTTAAAAGACATTTGGATGGGTATATGAATAGGAAGGGTTTGGAGGGTTATGGGCCAAATGCTGGCAAATGGGACTAGATTAATTTAGGATATGTAGTCCGCAAGGGTTGGACTGAAGGGTCTGTTTCTATGCTGTGCAGCTCTATGACTTTATGACTATGAATGGCTATAATAATAAACTCCATCTAAACAGTCTGGTACTTTTACTCTTAATTTTTTCTAAAATCCTTAAGGGGTTATGACCAGTATATACCACTGTCTCAGATACATTACTGGCAACATAAATGTTGAAAATTTGCAACACTACCATCAAACTCAAGGTCTCTTTCTCAACAGTGGAATATTTCTTTTGATGAATATTCAACTTTTGGGAGAAATATCCAAAAAACCTCTCCATCATCTTGTTAAACCTTAGTAATGCTTTGATTTGATTTGAAATAATTTGATTTGATTTATTATTGTCACATGTACTGAGATACAGTGAAATGTATTGTTTGCGTGCTATCCAGGCAAATCATACCTTACATCAGCACCCACCAGGCCTTTGGCTATGATGCATTTTAACTCTCCAGCATTTTAACTTGGCTTTCACGTTTCAGTTCTAACTTCCAAAGTTCAAAATCCTTCTCTCTATCCCTTTCTTCTGCTTTTAATCATGACTAAAACTGTTTCATTTTCTTTTCATATTTGAACTGTTTTAATTATTTTGTTCTTTATTCTGCTGCAATTATATCTCTCTCCTTTGCTTTTTGCTCTATTTTTCTTTTTGTTCTGCAAGAGCTATTCTTTCTTTTTCTTTTGCCTCTAATTCAAGCTGCTTCATTTGCAATTGAATGTTAGCATTTCGAATGATTCTGATTGCATTCCTGGCAATTGTAAATGCTGAGCTATTGCTGCAATTACCTCCACTTTCTTCATGACAAAGGCAACCCCAAATTTAGCTTGTCTGCCAATTCCAAAAGCTTTGTTTTTCTCACCTTTTGTAAACAACCCCAAGTGATTTCTTCCACACCCAAGAATCTCTTAGCCCCAGGAGGACCCACTATTACACAAGACACATCCTATTTAAACCAACCTAATGCAACACCTGAAAAGAGACCACCAACACTTAACACTCACTGTCTTTAAGCCCAATAATCCAAAACCTAACCTAGAATTAGAGATTTTGTTCCTGACAAGAGCCCCCAGTTTGCTATGGACCAGATCAAACCTCCTCAAAATATATCAAGAAGATAGCCTAGACCCTAACTTTTCTCTTATTTAAAGGTGCGTGTAAGACACTGTGTTCCAGATGTCATTTGATGGTCAAACTGCTAGGCTATAAGGAAGCTACACCTTATGCTTACACTACACTTAAAATACAAACAGCAGAAATTGACATAACTTTAACTCTATTAAAATACTCAAAAATAATATATAATTAAACCACTACTCATCAATTGTTCCAATATAGCAGCATCCCATAAACACACACTTGGCAAAGGCAAATTCAGCAGAACAGATTTCCCTCATTTGCTTTCTCCTCCAGTCCAGGAGAAAGGAAAAACTGATAGAATGAAGCAGCAGAGACAGAACTCAAGTGTTTTGCTACAGCAGAGAGAGACAGAGAGAGAGGTGTATCTAGCAAATTATGGAAAAATGAAATCTGATTTTTTTTCCCTGAAATTGGCTAAGGCCAAAATGTGAAAATTCAAGCCTATGACTTTATTGGCACCATGCCCATAGAAACGACAGAAGTGGCTTGTGAGTTTCCTCCCGTTTCATAATTGTCTTCTAGTTTCATTATATTGTAATATCACATTACAAATATCCATTGTATCTGCAACTATAATTTCAGCTGAATCTAAATGTGTGCACTTATTCTTCAACTCAGAATCCTAATAGAACCTTTTAGACTGCCTTGTCACTTGGTAATGCTGATGATAACAAAAATGCTGACAATGTCAGCTGTCTCCTTTTTAAAAAAGGATTCCATATATTAACATATTTGCACTTTCAGTAATTTCTTGCTCTTCTCGGTCATTCATTTCTCTGAAACAGACCATTTTAGCAGCTTCTATATCAGTAATTCTATGCAAGACATCACACAGTACTGTTAGAGTAAAGACACAATTTTGAACCCATGTGCATCCACCACTAGAGGAATACATATCAATGAATGTGAAAAGAAACACAAACAGCCAAAGCAATAATATCATAATTACATAAAACAGTAATATTACACCAGTTTAAGAGAACATAAAAGAAGGAATAAGGCAAAAGAGCTAGATTGTCTTTGTCATGAATGTAGCCCATATTAAAAACAGCATTGCAAAACAGAAGTGATGTTAGTTTCAGGATAAACTAAAAACCAAGACACAAAGAAATTGAAATAATGGAAATGAAAATTTATTCAACGAGGTGGGTTTTTAAAAGTCTTAAATGAAGGGAGGGAGATAGAAGGATTTAAAGGTACAAGCTTAGAACATCAGTCCAGACATATAAAGCACAGATACAACTGATTTAAGTCAGAAGTCACACGACACCAGCTTATAGTCCAACAGCTTTATTTGAAATCACAAGCTTTCGGAGTGTTACTCCTTCATCAGGTGAAGTCCAGATGTGCATAAGTACAGAATTTCCCTCATTCAAATTGATATGCCTAAAATGCCATTCTGGCACTTGTCTTCCAAACATTTTAGAGGGACTGCTGTTGAAATAGCCAATGATGCCAACAATGGTGCTGTTGGCAAACAAATATTCAATGACACAAGGACGCCCATCCCAGTAGGGACTTAAAATGATAAAAAAAAAATTATTCCAGAAACCGCCTTAAAACTGATGAATGTATACATCTAGCAATCCTACACATCTATTACACATGAGTAGAACATGACGGATAAGAAGCAAGAGCGGATCACAGTCCTTTGACTATGCATTACCATTCAACAAAGTCATCAATTTCACTATACAGGCTGATCCCCACAAGCAATGAATCTCAGAGTAGCCATTCCTGAACTGCAGCACATCTACCCCTGGAGTTTACAGAAAAAACTGTCCGTTGGGGATGCACTTGTACACCTCCTCTGCTCATATCCCTTCTCATATATTCTTGGCACCCATGATTTGTTTTCTCCCTCACAAACATCTTCCATGCTTTCTTGCACATGTTCCCTTTGGTAATCTCACCCAGATTCACAATATGGAAATAGCTATGCAAAATTGCAAAATTTAGATGTAATTTCTCAGTGAAATTGAGCCTCTCCCACTATCTCACAAGACAGAACATAAGGAGTAGACCATTTAGCCTTATGAGCCTGCTCTGCCTCTGAATACAATTATGGATAATCTGATTCAATCCTTAACTCCATTTCCAGGTTGTCCCTAATAACTTCTTGTCAAATAAATAGCTATCCAACACAGCCTTGAACATATTCAATGACACAGCATTCACTGTCCGCTAGAGAATAAAACTCCAAATACTGAACCGCTGAGAGAGGACATTCTCCTACATTTCAGTCTTTAATGGGAGTCAGTTTAGTTTGAAACTGTGCTTCCTTGTTCTGGAGCCCACTCAGAGTCTTGTATGTTTCAAAAAGATTGACTTTCATTCTTCTAAACTCAAACAAGATCTTCTAAACTACAATTTGTAAGAACTTGCTCAACATTTCCACATAAGGAAATTCCCTCCTCCCAAGAATCAAACCAGTGAAACTTCTCTGCACAGCTTTCAAGACAAGTATGTTTCTCCTGAAATACAGTACTCTTGGGGATAGGGATAGCAAGAACTGCAGATGCTGGAGTAACAGCCAACACAGTGTGGAGCTGGAGGAACACAGCAGGCCAGGCTGCATCAGAGGAGCAGGAAAGTTGACATTTTGGGTCAGGTCCCTTTTTCATAAATGGGGAGGGGGAAGGAAGCTGGGAAATAAATAGAGGGAGGAGGGGTGGGGCTGGGGAAAGGTAGGTGGGATGGTGATAGGTGGATGCAGGTAGGGAGTGATAGGGATTGATCAATGGGATGGGTGGGGCAGATAGGGTAGGAGAGAAGACAGTCGTGTCAGATAAAGGAGGTGGGGATGAGAGAGAAGTTTGGACGTGGGATGAGGCTGGGGGCGGTAAGGTTTTAAAACTGATGAATTCTACGTTAAGACCATCGGGCTGTAGGCTCCTGAGGCGGAACACAGTACTCTAGGTGTAGTCTCACCACTGTCCTGTGCAGCTATAGAAAGACTTCCTTACATGCCATCTCTCTTACAGTGAAGGCCGACCTTGCATTTGCCTTCCTTACTGCATTCTATGCCAGCATGCTGACATCTTGTAAATAATGCTCCTTCCAAAATAGCACCTTCCAAACCCACAACTCTACCACCTATAAGGAGTAGAGCATCAGATGCATGCAATCACTGCCATCTGTAAGTTCTCCTTCAAGCCACACAGCATCCTGACTTGCAACCCTATCACCTTTTCTTCACTGTTGTAGGATGAAAATCGTAGAACTCACTTTCTAACAGCACTGTAGGTTTAGTTTGCAGCAATTCAAGAAGATTGCTCATTTTCACCTTCTCAACAGAAATTAGGATAGGCTTGAAATGTTGGTCCAGCCAGCAACACCTACACTCCACGAAAGAATTTTCAAAAATATGCATGAACGTTCAGGTCTCCCACGACAGCTGTATTTTTCTCTCTCTCTCCACTTAAATACCACTTTTAATTCTACTTATCTGTCAAAGTGGACAAACTCACATTTGTCATATCATACTCCATCTGTCAAATTTTTGCTCACTCACTTAACATATATCCTTTTGCATACTACTTGTGCTCATCATAATTTTCTGCCTAACCTGTCTGTATATTATCACCAGATATGGTAACAATACAGTCAATACACTCTGGAGCTGGGAGGACTGGGGGTCCTGATGAAGAGTCCCAACCCAAAACATTGAGTGTCCGGCTCTCTGACGCTGCCTGACCCACTGTGTTCCCCTAGCTCCACGCTGTATTGACTCTGACTCCAGCATCTGTAGTTCTTGCTATCTCCTCATGGCAACAAAACAGTCAGTCCTGGCTCCAAACCACTAACATAGAACATAAATGGCACTAATCCCTGTGGCAGTTTATGTGTTACCGGTTGCCTTCCTGAAAATGACCAATTTATCCCAACTTTGTTTCCTGTTAGTAAGGCAATCATCTATCCATGTTAATATACCACTTTCAACACCATAACTCCTCATTGCATAGTTATCTTGTATGTGGCACCTTATCAAACGCCTTTTAGAAATCTGAATGCACTACATCTACTGATTCCGTCAATCCAGATGGCTTGTTAGAACCTCAAGCAATTCTAACATTTTTATTCACTTTTTGGACATGGGCATTGCTGGCTGGCCAGCATTTATTGCCCGTCCTGCTTGCCCTTGAAAAGATTGTGGTAGACTGCAGTCCATGTACCCTCATGAGGGGTAGACCCATAATACTCTTGTGGAGAGAATTTCAGGATTTTGACCCAGCTACATTGAAGGAATGGCAATATGTTTCCAAGTCAGGATGGTGAGCGGTTTTGAAGAGGAACTTGCTGTTGATGGTATTCCTATGTATCTGCTGCCCTTGTCCTTCTAGATGGAAGTGATCGTGGATTTGGAAGGTGCTGTCTAAGAATCTTTGGTGACATTCTCCAGTGTACCTTGTAGACAGTACACACTGCTGCTACCAAGCAATAGTGGTGGAATGAGTCGATGCTTGCGGATATGGTGCCAATCAAGTGGGCTGCTTTGTCCTGAATGGTGTGTAGCTTCTGAGTATTGTTTGAGCTGCACCCATCAAAGTGACTATTATTCCATCACAGTCCTGACTTGTGCCTTATGGATGATGGACAGGCTTTGGGGAGTCAGGAGGTGAGTTTCTCAGTGCAGTATTTCTAGATGTGACCCACTCTTATAACCACTGTCTTTATATGGTGAGTCCAGTTGAATGTTGTGGGGCAGTAGTTAGATTGTCTCTTACTGGAGATGGTCATTGACTAGCACTTGTGTGGCATAATGTCACTAAATTTTAATAAATTTATGAAACATGATTTGCCTTTGTGATAAATATGTAAAATATGTTATCATTTTTAGATTTGAAAAATAGATGTAATTGGATTTTGCTCAGTTCTGTGCAGGTTTATGACATTTAGAACAGTAATCTAAATACATTATTTCCTATTCAATACAGTGTGGAGCTGGAGGAACACAGCAGGTCAGGTAGTATCAGAGGAGCAGAAAAGTCGACGTTTCGGGTTTATACCCTTCACCAGGACTCCAAACAACATTCAGACCATTCCAATTTGGACCAGACCATGACAACCTGTTATCTCCTACATTATTTCCTAGAAGGCTGTGATCCAATCCAGACACCAGCAGGACACCTGGAGTATTAATAGATGGAATATTTATACTGCTGAGTTTATGATATATAGAGAAAACAGACCAAGGGTCATTAGTTTAGCTGGTGACTTCAATTCAGAAGAAAATGGTGTTCAGTTCAGAAACGAAAACAGTTTCACCCTAGCAGGAGAATTGGGTTTTTTGGTTAAGGGAAACCAGTGACTGTAGCAGAAAAGCTTGTTGTTGGTGAACCTTCCAAGTTAGGAGAGTGTGATATTTTCCAGTTGTCAGAACAGAAAAAAAGGTTTCAGCCAAAAGAACTGAAAAAGTTTCATGCCAATGGACATGAAAAATCGTTGTAAAACAGTCTTAGCTGTCCAATGAGGAGAAAAATAGAATCAGCTAAGTAACAAAGTAAACATTTGACATATGAGTGACATTCTCTGAGAGCGAGTATCTGTAAAAGGGAGTGTCCGGAAAGAAGTTAGAGCTATTTATGTTCAAATATTTCTAAATTGTCATATATAGCTTTGTTCCTTTTGTTTTATTTTGTGTATTAAATTTATGCTATTTTGTTCAAGAACATTTGCAGCCTCATGCAAATATTTTTAAGTGACTAACCACCAAAGTAATCAATTGAAAAAATTAAACTTATGATCTATCAAGCCAGGTTGATCTGACTTTCCCAGTAGCACCATCAGCTGGGATCACATCATCTTTCACAAGACCATGTTGATACTGCCTGATTATATTATTATTTTCTAGAAATCCTTCCACTACCTCTTTCATAATATATTCTAGAATTTTCCAAATGACGAGCATTAGGCTAAGCGGCATATAATTTCATATTTTTGAACTCCCTAGTGTCGTAAACAAAGATATTAAATTTGTTGTTTTCCAATCTACTGGCACCTTAGAGACATAGAGTCACAGATGTATACAGCATGCAAACCGAAAGAACTGCGGATGCTGTAAATCAGGGAAAAAACGCAGAAGTTGCTGGAAGCTCAGCAGGTTTGGCAGCATCTGTGAAGAAAAAATCAGAGTTAAAGTTTCAGGTCCAGTGACCCTTCCACAGAACAGTCTGAGAAAGGGTCACTGGACCGGAAACATTAACTCTGATTTTATCTTCACAGATGCTGTCAGACGTGCTGAGTATACAGCATGGAAACAGGCTCTTAAGCCCAAATAGTCCATGCCAACCAGGTTTCCTAAACTGAACTAGTCCCATCTGCTGTATTTGGCCTATCTCCCTCTAAACCTTTCCTATCCACATATCTGTTCAAATGTCTTTCAAATGTTCTAATTGTACCCATCTACCATTTCCTCTGGCAGCTTATTCCATATACACATATACGTATGAAGAAGTTGCTCCTCAGGTCCTTTTTAAATCTTGTCCCTTTCACCTTAAACCTATGCCCTCTAGTTTTGGACTCCTCTACCCTAGGGAAAAGACCTTGGCTACTCACCTTATCAATGTCCCTTGTGATTTTATACATCTTTATAAGGTCACCCCTCAGCCTCCTACACTCCATGACAAAATGTCCCAGCCTATCCAGCTTCTTCTTAAAACTCAAAACTTCCAGTCTTCGTAACATCCTTATAAACCTTTCTTGTACCCTTTTCAGTTTAATAACATCCTTTCTACAGCAGGGTGACCAGAATTGTACACAGTACTCCAAATGTGGCCTTACCAATGTCTTGTACAGTTGTCACATGATGTCACAACTCCTGTACTTGATACTCTGACCAAAGAAGGCAAATTTGCCAAATGCCTTCTTCATCACCCTGTCCAGCTGTGATGTCACTTTCAAGGAACTATGTACCCCTCTAGATCTCTCTGTTCAACAATAATCCCCAGGACGCTACCAGTAACTGTATAAATCCTGCCCTACATTGTCTTACCAAAGTGCAACATTTCACATTTATCTGCATTAAACTCCATCTACCATTCCTCAGCCCACTGGCCCAGATGATCAAGATCATGTTGTTCTCTTAAATAACGTTCTTCACTGTCTACTATACCACAAATTTTGGTGAATTCCACAAACTTACTAACCTTGCCTCCTACATTCTCATCCTAATCATTTATATAAATGACGAACAACAGTGGACCGAGTATCAGTCCTTACGGAACACTGCTGGTCATAGGCTTCCAGTCTGAAATACAATGGTCTATCACTAATTTATATTCAAATGGCTAGCTCTCCCCAGATCCCATGTGATCTAACCTTACTAACTAGTCTACCATTGTCGAAGGCTTTGCTGAAGTCCATGTAGGCAATGTCTACTGCACTGCACTCAATTGTTTTCTTGGTCAGCTCTTCAAAAAATCTCAATCAAATTTGTGAAATACAATTTCCAATGCACAAAGCAATGCTGACTATCCCTAAAAAGTCCCTGCCTTTCCAAATGCATGTAGATCCTGTCTCTTAGAATCGCCTCCAACAACTTACCCATCACTGATGTCAGGCTCACCTCTCTGTAGTTCCCTGGCTTTTACTTCCAGGCTTTCTTAAATAATGGTACAATGTTAGCCAACCTCCAGTGTTCCAGCACTTCATCCATGGCTGTCGATGACACAAACATCTCTGTTGGGGCCCAGCAATTTGTTCCCTAGCTTCCCACAATGTCCTGGGATGCACAATCAGGTCGGAGGGATTTATCTACCTTTTAAGACATCCAGCACCTTCTCCTTTGTAATGTAGATTCTTTTCAAGACATCACTATTTACTTCCCGGAGTTCCCTAGCTTCCATGTCTTTCTCCAAAATAAATACTGGCTCAAAATATTTGTTTCGGATCTCATTCATGTCCTGTGATTCCACATGTAGACAAGCTCATTGATCTTTAAGGGGCCACATTCTCTCCCGAGTTACTCTTTTGCCCGAAACATACTTGTAGAATATCTTTGAAATCTCCTTTGTCTTATCTGCCAAAGCTATCTCATGTCCCCTTTTAACCCTCCTGATTTTGTCTTAAGTGTACTCTTCCAGCCTCTATATTCCTCAAGAAACTTGATTTGATCTAAGTGTCTAGACCTGGCACTTTTTGACCAGAACCTCAATGTCTCTAGTCATCAAGTGTTCCCTACTCCTGACAGCCTTGCCCTTCACCCAAACAGGAACATGCTGTCCCTGAACTCTCGTTATCTCACTTTTAAAAGCCTCCCACTTGCCAGACATCTCTTTACATGCGAACGGCCTCCACCTGTCAACTTTTGAAAGTTCCTTTCTAATACCATCAAAATTGACCTTGTCCAAATTTAGAACTTTAACTTGTGGACCAGATCTATTCTTTTCCATAACTATTTTAAAACTGATAGAATTATGGTCACTGGTCCCAAAGTGCTCTCCCACTAACATCTTAGTCACTTGCCCTATCTTATTTCCCAAGAGGAGGTTGAGTTTTGCCCCTTCTCTAACAGAGCCACCATCTGCCTTCTTTTCAGCTCCCATATTGTTGCTGTTGCAGCCAATGCCCTATCCTTTGAAGAGTGTTCCTTTGAAAATGTTCAAAATATATATATGTCCAGATGATTATAATTTTTTTCAGATAACTCTTTGATTGAACATTTACGTGCTAGGCCATTGAGAATCAACCATAGTATGGGTCGAAGTTAAATGTAGACTTGACGGGTTAAAGTTAATAGGTCATCCTTTCTAAAGAATGTCAGTGAACCCATGTCTTTTTAAACACAACTCAGCAATTTATGGTCAATTTTTCCTAGTGCTAGTGAACTATTAACCACTGATTTTGGAAACTTGCTGTCATGGCACTTGAATTTACAATTGTTGAAACCTAGTCTAACAAAACCATAATAACTGTCATTCTCATTTACCATTCACAGGCTAATTAGAAAGTTGCCATTGCTGAGACCACGCAAGATCAACAGGAGAGAAGAAAAATAATAAGGAGACAATGTGGAGAAGGAACAAGATTGACGCATAGTGAACAAAAGTATTGTCTCATCTAATCTGCAGGATTGACCAAAAGTCCCCGTATTCTGAAACACTGGACTAAAATCCTGAATTTTGTAAATAACTTTTAAAAGTTAAAAAAAGGCAGCTGGGCTATGCTCTGGGAAAATACACAGTCAGAGAGGCAGCTGCCTGGAACCATGGTTCAACCTGAAAATCCATTTCACATCTCAACTCTAAAAGAATAATTAACCAGACCTAAGAAACCAACTTAACCCAGACATTATGGTGTCTTTACAGATACCAAGACATTCAACCTTTATTAATACTCATTCACAGAAATTCCTGACATTACACTTAAAATACATTTTCACCTACTCTAAACTCAGGAAGCCAATTGCCTCAAAAGAGAACAGCAGTAACAGCATGGGAAGCGCAGGTTTGGTGCAAAGATAAGAGACCTGCAATTGGTATAATTGCAGGCCCCTGACTTCACCTGAGTGCTACCTCCCCAAGAGCTATCTGCACAGCTACCTCCGGAAGTGGGATCCAAAAACGATCCGCCCCAAGAGCTAGCCTCGCTGCTACCCCAAGAAGAGGGATCCGAAATAGAGCAATCTCAGCCAAAAGCTATCCCCGCAGCTACCAGCAGAAGGACTCCAGAGAGCTACTGCCCCGAGAGTGATCCCTACAGCCATCTCCAACCAATGGCAATCGACCACAATCTTCAGGCCTGACAACTAACCACCTACAAAAAACCACTGACCCAACTGATACCAGAAGGCCTAGACACATCCTGAGGTGAAAACCAGCTCATAAAAATCACCATAAAGTAAGAAAACCCAATAAATCCAAAACACATCTTATCACATCAGCAGACTCAACCCAGACTCAAGGCCTACACTATCCGAAGTCCTCATTGAAGCACCGGCTACGACAAGCGGGAACAGCTAGCTATATTTCAAAATCACATTTATTCCTAGTGGTGAGCTTATTTCCTTGAAACCCCAAAGTATCCAAGCTAGCAGGGGTGGGAAGGTGGGTGGTGACAGTGCAGGGAACCCCAAGGTTAGGAAGTCTGATTAAAGTATCTGTGATTAAAACTACTGTTTAGCTTCTAATAATAGTTAACTTGTGTTTAATTTAACAGTGTATTTAAGTATTGTCCTCTGTATCACTGATGGTGTCAATTTCACTGTTTGGATTTGCCTTTTATTTCTTGCAATATACTCATCAATGTATTTAATATGTGCAGAGATTCTTTTGACCCTGAAACACCTGTCTACAGCCTTCTTCATTTCACATTCCCTAAATACATCCAGTGTCAGAATCAGGGATCTGGGGGTGATTCAAGCCATCTAAAAATCAGCAGTTTTACTGATCACAAACCAGAATCCCTACAATCTACAGAACTAAACATCAAGATTTTTTTTCATTTGTTGTATTAGTTTGACATGAAAATAGAGTGACTGTAAGCTTGCGGAGAATATAAGAACTGACTGTAAAAGTTTCTATAGGTATGTTTAGAGAAAAAGATTGATGAAAATTAATTTAGGTTCCTTACAGTCAGAAACTGGGGAATTCATAATGGGAAACAAAGAAATGGCTGACGAAATAAATTTATACTTATCCTCTGTCTTCATAAGATTCTTCAGACCCTGGAACAGTTCGTACAGATTGGAGGGTAACTAATGGTGATCTCACTATTTTAAAAGGGACGTCGAGAGAAAACAGAAACTATAGACCAGTGAGTTTGACGTCAGTAGTGGAGAAGATGCGAGAGACCATTATCAAGGATTTTATGGCAGAGCACTTAGAAGACATTTGGAGAATCAGACATAGTCAGCTTGGATTTACAAAGGAGAAATCATGCTTGACAAATCTACTGGAATTCTTCAAGAAACAAGAAAAAACTAGTAGAGTTGATCGGGGGGAACCAGTGGATGTTGTTTACTTTGACTTTCAGAAGGCTTCCAACAAAGTCCCACATAAGAGATTAATGTGTAAGATTAAAGCAGATGGGATTGTAGGTAATGTATTGAAGTGGATAGAAAATTGGTTAGCAGCCAGGAAACAAAAGGTAGAAATAGGTGGGTCATTTTCTGAATGCTAGGCACTGACTAGTGGGGTACCACAGGGATCAATCCTGGGACCCCAGCTATTCACAATATATGTTAATGATTTAGATGAGGGAACTAAATGTAATATCTCAAAGTCTGCTGATGAGACAAAGCTGGGTGGAAGGTTGAGATGTTCGGAGAATGCTGCAGTGTGACTTGGACAAACTGAATGAATGGGAAACTGCATGGTAGATGCATTGTAATGTGGATAAATGTGAAGTTATCCACTTTGGTAGCAAAAATATATGGACAGATTATTATTTGAATGGCTGTAAATATAGAGAGGGGAATGCTCAATGAGACCTGGGTATCCTTCTCCACCAGTTGCTGAAAGTAAGTGTGCCGGTACAGCGGGCAGTAAAGAAGGGAAACTGTACACTGGCCTTCATGGTGAGAGGATTTGAGTGCAGGAACAAAGATGTCCTGCTGCAATTATACAGGGTATTGGTGAGGCCACACCTAGGATATTGTGCACAGTTTTGGTCTCCTTATCTGAAGAAGGATTTTCTTACTATAGATGGAGCGCAGCGAAGGTTTACCAAATTGATTCCTGAGACAGCAGGGCTGATGTATGAGAAGAGATTGAGTCAGTTAGGATTGTATTCACTGGAGTTTAGAAGAATGAGGGGGGAAAATCTCATAGAAACCTATAATATTCGAACAAGACGAAGTTAGCTGCAGGAAGAATGTACCCGATGATGAGGGTGTCCAAAACCAAGAATCATAGTTTAAGGATCAGGGATAAACATTTTAAGACTGAGATAAGAAGAAATTTCTTCATCCAGAGAGTGGTGAGCCTGGGGAATTCACTACCACGGAAAGTGGTTGAGGCCAAAACATTATGTGTTTTCAAGAAGGAATTAAATATAGCTCTTCTGGTTAAAGGGATCAAGGGATATGGGTGGAGGGTGGGATTAGGATAATAAACTCAATGATCATATTGAGGGGTCAAATGCCCTCTTCTGCTCTTATCTTTTTATGTTTCGATGTTATAGGCTGTCTTCTTCATAATGAGAGAAAGGGGGAGATTGAGTGAGATAAAAGTATGGCTATTAGAATTGGTGTATGTGATAGAGAGGTGGTGAAGTGAGCCAGATGAGAGGCAGATAATTGGGAATGTGAGAGCGAATAAGGAAAGAATTTGCAGGAAATACTAAGAGTGGAAGAGCATGAACCTTGGTAGGAGCTACATGCAGTAGCACAGATACAATGAGAGTGAGGGAGCAGAGAGAAGAGTGTGGCACGTACCCTGGGGTAGCAGAGAAGGTCAATGACATTATTTTAACACTGCTGACCATTCTCCCACACCTTTGAGACTGCACTGACATGGTTGGCGACCTCAGCCAGGCTGACAGGGTTTGGTGGCAACAGAACTTTTCTCCTTTGTACCAACCCAGTCATCAGGAGGTCTAGATCCCTGCAGAGAATCATAATGTCACATGCCCTTTCTCATCACATTCAGATTCTGTCTGTAAACAAGCAAAGCATCATCTGAATGCCAGTTCACATCACAGTGCAAAGCGACCTTTTAAAGATGGTGCTAAGGCAAGGGTTGCCAGCCTTTCAGCAGATATCTGCTGGCTGGTGAGTTGTTCCAGGAATGGTATGTGGTAAGACCAGGCCAGAATCAGACATCAGCAATGTCATAGAGGCATGGTATATAATTAATGCAGCATGTTTGTTACAATACAGTGAGAGAACTTGCTACGTCTATGGCGAAAAACTATCCAAAAACCTCACTGCAACTTAAACTTAGCCAAAACACAAAAGATTCAGGCTGGGAAATGGGGACCCTAAATTGACTGTGATCATTTGTGTCTTTCATATCAAAGCACTATTTAAAACCACCAAGCCTGGACATAATTTTTTCTGAAATTGGCATTGATAAAATAACTTGATCCAAGGGTAGATTTTGCCTTACTGATAATGTCCCTTTACTAGTAATCCAGCCCAGATAGTATTCTGGGGACAAGCTGATGGTAGAATTTGAATTCAATGAAAGGCAGGAGCTAGATGTTTCATCATGACAATGAAACCATTGTCAATTTTTGTAGAAACCCATCTGGTTCATGAGTGTCCTTTAGCAAAAGAAACTGCTGTCCTAACCTGGTCTGGCCTGTGTGTTACTCCAGACCCACATTAACATGGTTGACTCTTAAGTGAACTCTGAAATGGCCTAGCAAGGCATTCAGTTGTATCAAAAGGAATGAAACCAGCCAGATGGGTAGATGGTACAGTGGTTAGCACTGCTGCCTCACAGCACCAGAGACCTAGGTTCAATTCCACCCTTGGGCAACTATCTGCGTGTGATTTGCACATTTTCCCTGCATCTGTGTGGGTTTCCTCCCACAGTCAAAAGATTTCAGTACAGGAGTTGGGAAGTCACATTGAGGTCCTACAGGCCATTAACGAAGGCCTCTTCTGGAGTACTGCGTCCAGTTCCGGTTGCCTGCCAAAGGAAGGATATTACTAAGCTGGAGAAGGTTCAAAAGAGATTTACCATGATGTTGTCGGGTATGGAAGGTTTGAGTTATAAGGATAGGCTTTATTCATTGGAGATTAAGAGATGACCTTATTGAAGTTTATAAAATCATGACAAGTACAGATAGGGTTAATGGTAAGTATTTGTTCCCTAGATTGGAGGATTTTAAGACCAGGGGACACGTTTTTAAGGCGAGTGGAGACAGATTTAAAAAGACATGAGAGGCAAAGTTTTTACAGAGTGTGGTTCGCATGTGGTTCAAATGAACTTCCTGAGGAAGTGGTAGATGTGGGCATAATTTAAAAGACATTTGGATAAGTACATAAATAGGAAACGTTTGGATGTATATGGGCCAGGAACAGGCAGGTTGGACTAGTTTAGTTTGGAATTATGTTTCACATGGACTGGTTGGACTGAAGCGTCTGTTTAAATGCTGTATGACTCTAAGACCCGATGTGCAGGTAAGGTGGATTGGCCATGGGAAATGCAGTGATACAGGGATAGGGTGGGAGGATGGGTCTGGCTGGGATGCTCTTCAGACAGTCAGTGTGGACTCGATGGCCCAAATGGCCTGCTTCCACACTGTAGGGATTATATGATTACATGACCATGCTTATTGAATAAGGCACCAGCAAACACAGCCCTGTTGACCCTGGAAAAGCTTTAAAGATCTACAATACAAAAGTCCTGTGGCCAATCAAAACCAATCACCTAACTATTCTAATCACATTTTCCAGCACTTAGCCCATTGCCTTGCATGCCTTTGCATTGCAAACTTGATTGAATTTTTTGATGAAGTAACAAAAAAGATTGATGAGGGCAAAGCAGTAAATGTTGTTTACTTGGATTTTAGTAAGTCTTTCATAAGGTTCTGCATGATGTAGATCACGTGGGATTCAGGGTGAGCTTGCCAATTGGATACAAAATAGGCTTTACAGAAGGAGACAGAGTGGGGTGGTGGAAGGTTGTTTTTCGGACTGGAGGTCGGTAACTAGCAGTGTTCCACAAGGATCGGTACTGGGTCCGCTTTTGTTTATCATTTAAATAAATGATTTGGATGAGAATATAGGAGGCATGGTTAGTATGTTTGAGGATGACACAAAAATTGATGGTATAGTGGATAGTGAAGAAAGTTATCTAAGATTACAAAGAGACCTTAATTAATTGGGTCAATGGAATGAGGAGTGGAAGATGGAGTTTAATTTGGATAAATGCGAGGTATTGCATTTTGGCAAAACAAACAAGGACAGGGCTTATCCAATTAATGATAGAGGGCTGTTGAATAGTTACGAAGGTGTTTAGTACTCTTGCCTTCATTGCTCAGATGTTTGAGTATAGGAGTTGGGACGTCATGTTGAGGTTGCACAGGATTCTGGTGAGGCTTCTTCTGGAGTACTGTTTTAGTCACACTGTTATGGAAGGATATTATTAAACTGGAGAGGGTTCAAAAAAGATTTACCAGGATGTTGCCAGGAATGGAGGCTTTGTGTTATAAAAATAGGCTGGATAGGCTGGGACTTTTTTCACTGGAGTGTAGGAGGTTGAGGGGTGACCTTGCAGAGGCTTATAAAATCATGAGGGGCATAGATAAGGTGAATAGCAAAGGTCTTTTCCCTAATGTGAGGGAATTCAAAACTAGGGGGCATATTTTTGAGTTGAGAGGAGAAAGACTTAAAAAAATCACGAGGGGTAACTTTTTACACAAAGAGTGGTTAGTACGTAGAATGAACTGCCAGAAGATGTGATGGATGCAGGTACAGTTACAATGTTTAAAAGACATTTGGATAAGTACACAAATAGGAAAGGTTTGGAAGGATATGGGCCAAATTCAGGCAGGTGGGACTGGTTTAGTTTGGGAATGTTGTTGGCATGGACTAGTTGGCCTGAAGGGTCTGTTTCCATGCTGTATGACTCTATGACTCCAGTTAAATACTTAGAATAATAGATCCTTAAATGTTATGAGGGCTTCTGTCTCTACCGCCCTTAGAGGCAGTGAGTTCCAGATTCTTATAACCCTCTGGGTGAAAAAGCTTTTCCTCACATCTCTCTGAACGTTCTGCCTCTCACTTTAAGATTGATACCAACTGGTCATTGAACCCTCCATCAGGGAGAAAAATTTCTTCTTATCTACCCATATATGCCCCTCATAATCTTATACATCTCAATCATGTCCCCTCTCAATCTCCTCTGCTCTAAAGAAAACAACCCCAATCTCTAAGTTCTCCTGACTAATATCTGGGTCCATTGCCTAAATTGGGAGGGCTGTCTCACAAACTAGTAAAGTAGCTGTCTGACATAGTCATATTCACGGAACCATACTTTACTCACGATATCCCAAAAAACACTATTTCCATTCTTGACCACCAGTAATACAAACCCAGCGGAGGTGGTTTCACAGTGATATACAGTTGACAGAGAGTTGCCCTCAGAGTCCTCAACATTGACACCAGGCCCCATTAAGTCTTATTGTATCAGGTAGCTGAGGAAACTTCTTGCAGATGACTACGTACCACCCCAACTGGTTCCATTTGTTGCCTCCTCAGCTGATGAATCATTACTCTTTAAGGTTAAACAGAAAATGGAAGGAGCACTGAGGGTCATAAGGCAAGGATGCAGAATGTAATCTAGCTTAGGGACTTCAATATCCATCACTGAGTGAATCAATAACACCACTACTGACTAAGTTGGCTGAGTCCTTAAAAGACAAAGCTGTTGGACTGGGTCTGCAGCAGGTTGCCAGGGAACCAAACAGAGGGGAAAACATATTTCACCTCATCAAAGAACAAATAACTGTACAGCACACGAACTGGCCCACCAAGACTGTGCTGACACGCTCTACATTGTATGCATCCCTCTATTCCTTGCCTATTCATATATCTGTTAAGATGCCTCTTAAACATTGCTTATTGCATCTGCCTCCACAACCTACTCTCCTTTGCGTAAAAAACCTGCCTCTTACATTTCCTTTAAACTTACCCCCTTTTATCTTAAACCTACATCCCCTAGAAATTGACATTTTCTACCCTGGGAAAAAGACTCTGACTATGCATTCTATCCATGCCTTTCAGAATTCTGTGAACTTCTAACAGGTTGCCTCTCATCCTTCAACACTCAAATGTAAACAAAGAAAGTTTGTCTGATCTATCCCCATTGCTAATACCCTTTAAACCATTTCTGTGCCTTCTCCATAGCCTCCACATCCTTCTGGTCATGTGGTGACCAGAACTGAACACGACATTTCAAATGTAGCCTAACTAAATTTTTATACAGCTGCAACGTAACTCGCCAATTTCTATTCTCTATGCCCCAACCGATGAAGGCAAGTATGACAAATGCCTTCTTGACCACATTATCCACTGGCGTTGCCACTTTCAGGGACCGTTGGACCTGTATGCCTAAATCTCTCTGTACGTCAATGCTTCTAAGGGTTTTGTGTATCTCCCACTGCATAAGACCTTCTAAAATGCATCACCATGCATTTGTCCAGATTAAATTCCAGCTGTCATTTCTCCACCCGAGCCTCCAACCTATCTGTATTCTGCTGTTTCCTCCGACAATCCTCCTCACTATCCACAAACTTACTAATCAAGCCAACTATATTCACTTCCAAAGAATTTATGTACTTTACAAACAACAGGGATCCCTGCGGAATACCACTGGTCACAGATCTCCAGTCTGAAAAACTGCCTTCCACTCTCTTTCTTCTATGACTAAGTCAGTACTGTATCCATCTTCCCAGCTCACCGTAGATCCCATGTGACTTCAGAATCAAAAACAGAAATTGCTGGAAAAGCTCAACAGGTCCGGCAACATCCGTGAAGAGAAATCAGAGTTAACGTTTTTGGTCCGGAGACCTTTCCTCAGAATTCCACGTGACTTCACTTTTTGTATCAGCCTGCCATGAGGGACCTTGTCAAAGGTTTTTCTACAGCCCATGTAGATATCTATTGCACTGCCCTAATCAACTATGTTTGTCACTTCCCCAAAAAACTTAATCAAGTTTGTGAGACACGACCTCCTCCATACAAAGTCATGCTGCCTACTGCTAATAAGTCCATATTTTTCCAAATGTGAGGAATTCCTGCCGGTGAGGCAGCCCAGAGAGGGACTCTGGCGGAGGCATGGCGAGGGTTGGAAAGCCCAGAGAGGGGGGACTCTGGTGGAGGCATGGCAAGGGCTGGAAAGCCCGAATGGGAGTCTGACAGAGGCATGGCGAGGGCTGGAAAGCCCGAATGGGAGTCTGACAGAGGCATGGCAAGGGCTGGAAAGCCCGAATGGGAGTCTGACAGAGGCATGGCAAGGGCTGGAAAGGCCGGAGTGGGAGTCTGGCAGAGGCATGGCGAGGGCTGGAAAGCCCAGAGAGGGACTCTGGCAGAGGCATGGCGAGGGCTGGAAAGCCCAGAGAGGGACTCTGG
>NC_063332.1:60908126-60920918 GCF_021869965.1 Rhincodon typus | reverse complement strand
CTGGCAGAGGCATGGCGAGGGCTGGAAAGCCCAGAGAGGGACTCTGGTGGAGGCATGGTGAGGGCTGAAAAGCCTGAATGGGAGTCTGACAGAGGCATGGCGAGGGCTGGAAAGCTGGGAGCGGGACTCTGGCAGAGGCATGGCGAGGGCTGGTAAGCCCTGAGTGGGACTGCAGCAGTGGAAAGTTGGACTCTCCTAAGCTATTTTTTTTTTATCTTATTCTAAGCTAATGTGAATGGCACCATATATGTACGGCAAAGGTACACACTTTTCACAGTATTTTTGCATTGAATACATGTGACAATAAATGATTCGATTCAATCCTATCCCTAAAAATCTTCTCCAATAATTTTCCTGCTACTAACATAAGGCTCACTGTCCTGTAGTTACCCGGGATTGTCTCTGATGCTCTTCTTAAGCAACTTTAGCTATTCTTCGGACTCTGGGACCTCTCAGGATGAACAGGATACAAAGATTTCGTATAAGACCCCAGCAATTTCCTCATCTGCCCCCTTCATCTTTCTGGAATAGATTCCATCAGGTTCTGGGAACTTGGCTACCTCAATGCTTTTCAAAACACATAACACCTTTTTTTTAATCTTGAAATGCCTTAGAATATCAGCATACCCCTCCTGACACACACCATCCACTTTAGGACCTCAGCCACTTCCTCCGCTCCACATAAATTTCCTCCTTTGTCCTTCAGTAAACCTACCCTTTCACTAGCTACCCTCTTGCTTCATACACATGCATAAAACACCTTGGGATTTTCCTTAATCATGTTGGCCAAAGACATTTCATGGCCCCTTTTAGCCTTTCTAATTCATTGTTTGAATTCTTTCCTGCTATCTTCATATTCTTCAAGGGCTCTGTCTGTCTTCAGTTTCCTAAACTTTACACATGCCCCCATTTTCTTTTTGACAAAATTCTCAATTTTTCTTGTCATCCAAAGTTTCCAAATCTTACTATCCTTATCCTTCACTTTCACAGAAATATGCTGGTCCTGAACTCTGATCAACTGCCCTTTAAAAGATTCCCACATCCAGACTGTTTTACCACCAAACAGCCATCCTTATCTATATTCCCCAGTTCCTGCCTAATATTGTGGTAGTAAGCCTTCCCCCAATTTAATACTTTCACCCGAAGACTACTCTTGTCCTTATCCATAAGTAACTTAAAACTTACAGAAGTATGTTACTGTTCCTGAAATGTTCCCTCACTGAAACTTTGATCACCTGGCCAGGCTCATTCCCCAAAACCAGGTCTAGTATGGCCCATTCTCTAATTGGATGAGCCCTTCAAGGTGTCTTCCCTCAGTACAGCTGTGATATTTTCCCTTATCGGTAATATAATCTTAACCAATCCGCAACAATTTGCCTGCCGCAAATGTATCTGTCCAAGAAAGAGTTGGGAAGAATGACAATCGCACAGTTCTTGTGGACTCTAAGTCTTGTCTTCACATTGAGAATACCCTCCATTGTATTGTGTGCGATGGAAGTAGTAGGCGAGGTAGGAAGTGTTCACGCTCCTGAGCCCATCTGGTTCTGATCACCAGGCCTACCACATCCTTCTTTTTCTTTTTATTTTTTCATTTCTTTATATTTAACAACTAAATTCATTTTGCCTTCATTTAACGGCTTTGGTGGAGGAAGGATATTTTGGGAGGCTGCTGCTGCAGTGAAGGTAGTGTAGTCTATTTCTCGTGGCCATTGCAGCGACTTCCTTGCGTATCCTGTGGAGTCGTCGGATTCTGCAGCATCTTCCAGTCCAGGATTCCAACAGCCCAGCATGGAAGTCTGCTTCAATGGCGGCTTTGGCGATGAGGCGAGTCCTTGAGGTGGCTTCTGCAGTGACTTCGGCATATGGTGGTCCAGCCTGAGATTCTAAAGGCCCAAAATTCAGTGGCTTCAACGTTGGCTTTCTGCAGCGATGGAGAACGTGGTTCCTGTCTTTTCCTTGACCTTGGGAACCCAGGAGCCATGAACTCAACAGATGGACTTTTTCTTAATTATATTATATCTATATGATTTCTGTTATTAATATAGGCACTGGAGTATGGCGACTTAAATGCTTTTCACTATTTTTTTGGAGAAATACAAGTGACAATAAATTATTTCTTCTAATCTATTCAATTCGATCCTACTATCACAGTGCTAAATGGGAAAGACTTCGATCGAATCTAGCAACTCTAGACAGGGCAATCATGAGGCACTGTGAGTCCCTCAGATGCAGCCAAGTTGTACTCCAACACAGTTTGCAATCTGTCTGCACTGTCCAGCATATCCCCACTCTGCCATTACCATCAAGACAGGGAATCAACTCTTGTTCAGTGACAAGTGCAGGAGTGCATGTCAGGAGCAGAACCAAGTATAATTGAAAATGAGGTGCTTTGAAAATGAACTTTCAGTGCTCCTAGCCAAGCCATTCCAATATAATAACACTGGCATCTCCCTGACAATGAGGGAAATTGCCCACATGTGTCCTGTACACAAACAGCAGGACAAATCCAACCCAGCCAATTACCATCATATCAGTCTAGTCTTGATTATGAATAAAAAGGATGGAAGATGTCATCAACAGTGCTATCAAGTGGCACTTATTTAGCAATAACCTACTCAATGTTACTAGTTTGTGTTTTGACAGGGCCACGCTTCCTGACCAGAGATGAAGTGGAAATGACTGCCCTAGACACCAAGGCTGTCTAGCAAACTTGAGTCAATGAAATCAAGAGAGAAATATCCTGCTGGTTGGAATCATACCTGGCAAAATGGTTGTGATTGTTGGAGATCAGTCATTTCAGTTCCAGGACATCTCTGGAGGAGATTTTCAGGTCGTATCCTTGGACCAACCATCTTCAGCTGCTCCAACAATGACTTTCCCTCTATTGTAAGGTCAGAAGTGAGAGTGTTCACTAAAGATTGTACAATGTTCAGCACCACTTGCAACTCCTCAGCCATTGAAGCAGTTCACAACCGAATGCACCAAGACCTGAACAATACCCAGGTTTGGACTGACAAGAGGCATGTAACATTTGTGCCACACAAGTTCCAGGCCATGACACTCTTTAATAAGAGACAATCTAACCAACGCCCCTGGATATCCAATGGCATTACCATCACTGAATCCCTGACTATCAACATCCTTGAGATTACCGTAGGCCAGAAACTGAACTAGACTATATAAGTACTGTGGCTACAACAGAAGGTCAGAATATAGGAATCCTGCAGCAGGTTACTCACTTCCTGACTCCCAATACCTGTCCACAATACAAGAGTCTGATGGAATACACCATATTTGCCTCAATGAATGCAGTTCCAACACCACTCAAAGAACTTGACACCATCAATCAGAAAGCAACCCACTTCAATGGCACTACATCCACAAACATTCACTCCCTCGATGACACACAGTCAGCAGCAGTAGTGTGTACCAGCTACAATATGATCAGCAGAAACTCACTAGGGTTCCTTAGACAGCATTTCTCAAACCCAAAAATACTACCCACTAGAAGGAGAAGGCTACCAGATACATGGGAAAAGCACAACCTACAAATTCCTTTATAAACTAATCACTGATTGATTGATTTATTGTCACGTGTACCGAAGTACAGTGAAAAGCTTTGTTTACAAGCAGTATCATAGTAAGCAAGGCCACACAGATCAAAAAGATTTAAACAGAGGTATACACGTTACATTACACAGGGCGTACATTAGGCAAGATCAACATTAGCAAGATCAGCATTATTTGAGGCTAGACAATCCATTCATCATTCTAATAATGGCTGAGAAGAAGCTGCTTCTAAACCTGCTTGTGTGTGTGTTCAGGCTTCTGTATCTTCTGCCTGACAGAAGAGGTTGTAGGAGATCAATACCAGGGTGCAATGGTTCTTTGATGATGTTGGCTGCATTTCTGCGGCAGTAAGCCATATTAATAGAGTCCATGGATGGAAGGTTGGCCTCCATGATGGTCTGGGTGTGCACACCTCCTTCTGTAATTTATTACGATCCTGGACAGAGCAGTTGCCATACCAGGCCATTATGCACCTGAATAGTATACTTTCAATGATGCTTCTGTAGAAGTTGGTGTGGGTCCTTATGAACATGCCAAATTTCCTGAGCTACCTGAGGAAGAAGAGGCATTGTTGTGCCTTCTTCACTGTCGCATCTACATGAGAAGTTCAGGACAAGTTGTTGGTTATCATCATTCTGAGGAACTTGACACTCTCTACCCTCTCAATCTCAGTTCCATTGATGTAGATTGGGGGAGTGTTCTTCTCCTTTCTTTCTGAAGTCAGTGATCAGTTCTTTAGTTTTGCCGATTTTGAGAGACAGTTTGTTTTCATTGCACCATGTCAGCAAGCCCTCTATCTCCCTTCTGTATTTTGACTTGTCATTGTTAGATATCTGTCCTACTACAGTGGTGTCATCAGCGAACATGTAGATGGCATTTATTTGGAATTTGGAAACACAGTCGTGGATGTACAGGGTGCACAGTTAGGGGCTGAGGACTCATCCTTTGGGTGGCTTTAGTGTTGAATGTTCTTGTAGAAGAGGTGCTGTTACCTATCCTCACTGATTGCGGGCTCTGGGTCAGAAAGCTGAAGAGCCATTTGCAGAGGATGGAGCCAAGACCAAGGTCACAGAGTTTCGAGATCAGTCTAGGGGGGATAATGGTATTGAAGGCAGAGCTGTAGTCAAAGAGCAGGAGTCTAACATAGATGTCTTTGTTGTCCAGATGTTCCAGGGATGAGTGCAGGGCTAGGGATATGGCATCCACTGTGGACCTGTTATGTCAGTAGGCAAATTGTAGGGGATCGAGGCAGGCTGGGAGACTGGAGTTGATGTGGGCCATGACCAGCCTCTCGAAGCACTTCATGATTACTGAGGTCAGAAATGCTGGCGATAGTCATTAAGGCACACTGCACGTGGTTTCTTAGGTATGGGGATGATAGTGGTCTTCTTGAAGCAGGTGGGGTCTCCAACTTGTAGGTCCTCCGACCATCCCGACTTGGAAATATATCAGCATTCTTTCATTGTCACTGGGTCAAATCCTAGAATTACCTCTCTGACACCATTGTGTGTCTACCTATGCCAAATGGATAGCTGCATTTCAAAAACACAACTCACCACTAGGAATAGGCAATAAATGCTGGTCCAGCCAGTGATGGCCACATTCCATGAATGAATTAACAAAATGAATTTTGCAACAAGGTAGATGATCTCAGGACATAAATAGAGGTAAATGGGTATGATCTAACTGCCACTGCAATGACTTGGCTGCCTGTTGACCAGGAATATGCCCTTAATATTTTAAGTTATTTGATATTTAGGAAGGGCAGACAAGAAGGTAAAGGAGATAGAGTTGCAGTGATAAAAAGGAATGGGATCAGTATATTAACAATGGAAGAACTCAGATCAAAGTGGAATCTATTTGTGTGGAAGTAAGAAAAGCAAGGAGCAGCATGTATTTATTTTTCCTCTGTACTAGTTAGCTGCCCCTTTTTAAAGTCTTCTCTGCTATTTGTGTGTGCATTTGATAGTGTTTTATTATTTTTCTTGGAGTTAGTAAGTAAAAAATTTCCTCTTCATTCATGTATTGGCTTCTTAATTTGACCTAGTGAATTACATTATGATTGAAGGGTGACATACTTGTGTACTATAAAGAATTCAAAATATTTGTTGTGACTGACCAAAGGGCTTTAAGAAAATCAATTCACCCTTCCTCACCAGGTCATAACCAGGGCTCAGGGCAGGAGAATACATCAGGACCCAATAACCCAGACCCGGGGGTCTTAGGGCCTGCCTTACTTGGGTTGAGGGCTGAGGATGGGCCCACAATTTATTTTTTAAGGAAAATTTCTTTGGAAAAATATTTGACGTTTTTGATCCAGATTTTTGGTGAGTCAGTGCAAATTGGAAGCCCTCTAAAAATGGTCGGCAGAATTTCCAAACACATTTCTGGGTATTTTTGCCATTGCAGAATAAGGCTATCCTCCCACAAACAGCACTCCCTGTCTTGCCAGCAATCCACCCAACCTCATCCCCAATTTTTGTATCAGCGAATCTGTTAAGTACGTGTTGTTCAAAACTACTTTCATTAGAATTGTGAACCATAGTTTGAACATCACACAGTTAAATTTAAATACAGCTTATCTATGACCCTTCAAAACCCCTAACCTGCAACACTCTCTTGCATGCTTGCTCACATAGTATGCTGTGTTCCTCATAATCTTCTGCAGCCACCAAGCTCCAAGTAGAACAGTTGCTTTGGGAGCCTGGTGTCAGGCCTATGAATAACATAACTCACCCATTAGAACTGGTTTTAAATGATCAATGTCTTGATAATACACAGGTTGGCTTTGGAGGGGACATTGCGGTTGGCCAGTTTTCTTAAGGATCTTGCAAATGGACTGCCGGTGGTACATCTCCAGTGCTATGTCCAGTGATGCATCTGTTTAGCATCATCCAAGCCTCAAAAATATATAGGAGCATAGGGATCACTGCTGTCTGGTAAATAATAATCTTCCTCTTGGATTTGAGACAGTGGTCCTTATATTCTTTTTCTTAGTTGGCCAAAAGTTGAGCTGGTTCATTGGAGGCCATTATGAATTTTGTCATTTCTTTGCATGGAGCTTTCAATTGCTCACTGCTGAAGGGCTGAGAATTCCCTTCCCAAATTGCAATATAGGATTTGCCCACTGAGAAGCACTGGCGATACGGGCTTCACTGCACAGAACATTCAACAAAAAGTCAAGGAGTAGCAGAAAACACTGTTTGTGGTTTTTGTCAAATTCACAAAAGCCTTTTACTGTGTCACAATGAAGGCTTATCAGGAATTCTCCTCAAATTTGGCTGAGCTCCAAAAATTGCCACTATCCCCAAAGTGACATGCAACAGACAAGAAACTGTTTAACATACACACCCAAAAACAAAACCACTCCAGCCTCAACTTCAGTGTGCAGACAATATTTGTGTGCCTATTCATGCAGAAATTGATGTCCAGGTCATTTTCAACATTTTTCTTTTTGGTGATGCTCCAGCAGCATTAATTGCCTATCTCTAATTGCCCACAGGAAGGTGGCAGTGAACTGCTTCCTTGAACCGCTGCAGTCAATGAAAGTAAGTTACTCTCACAGGTCTATTGGGGAGGGAGTTCTAGGATGGTAAACCAAGTGAAGAAACATAGCTCCAATTTAGAGTGGCGTGGCTTTGAGGGAAACTGGCAGGTTGCGTGTTCAAATGTATCTTCTGCTCTTGTGCTTCTATATGGTAGTGGTCATGAGTTTGGAAGAGCCCTCAAAGGAGTTTAGGTAAGTTGCAGCATCTTGTAGATGATATACATTAATGCCATTGTATGTCAGTGGTGGTGGGAGTGAAAGTTGAATGTAGTGGATAAGGTGCCAAATCAAGTAGGCTATTTTGTCGCAGATTCTGTTGAATTTCTTGAGTGTTGTTGAAGCTGTATTCATCCAGGCAGTATTCATCTCACTCATAATTTGTGCTTTGTAGACGACATTCAGGCTTTGGGGAGTTAGTGATAAGTCACGCATTGCTGAATTCCCAGTCTCTGCTCAGTTCTTGTAGTCACAGTATTAAATCTTGCTGGCCCAGTCCAGTTTCCGCTCAACAGTAACACATAGAATGTTGAAAGTGAGGATTGTAGGGATGATAATGCCATTGAACATCAAGGGGAAGTAGTTAGATTCTCTCTTGTTCAAGATGGTCTTTGCCTGGTATTTGTATAGCTCAAATGTTACTTTCCACTTGTCAATTCAAGCCTGGATACTGTCCAAGACTTGCTGCATTTGGGCATGGATTGGTTCAGTATCTGAGGAGTCACAAAGGTACTGAACACGGTGAAATTATCAGTGAATATCCCCACTTTTTGATCTTAGGATAGAAGGAAGGTCTTTAAGGAAGCAGTTGAAGATGATCCAGGAAACTATAGACCAGTCTCACATCAGTCGTTGGGAAGCTTTTGGAGAGAATTCTTAGGGATAGGGCTTACGCGCATTTGGAAAAGCATGGCCTAATTAGGGACAGTCACCATGGTTTTGTGCAGGGCAGGTCATGTCTAACTAACTTTACAGAATTTTTCAAGGTGGTGACAAAGGTAACCAATGAGGATATAGCAGTGGATGTTGTTTACATGGATTTTAGCAAGGCTTTCGACAAGGTCCCTCACGGTAGGCTCATCCAGAAGATTAAGATGCATGGGATCCACTGTGACTTGGCCACGTGGATTCAGAATTGGCTTGCCCTCAGAAGGCAGAGGGTAGTGGTGGAAAGATGTTTTTCAGGCTAGAGTTCCATGACTATTAGTGTTCCACGGGGATACGTACTGGGACCTCTGCTACTTGTGATAAATATAAATGACTTGGATGAAAATGTAGATGGGTGGGTTAGTAAGTTTGCAGATGATACGAAACTCGGTAGAGTTGTGGATAGTGCAGCAGGTTGTCAAAGGATACAACAGGATATAGATCAGTTCCAGATATGGGCGGAGAAATGGCAGATGGAGTTTAATACAGGTAAGTGTGAGGCGCTGCACTTTGGGAGATCAAATGTTAAGGAAAAGTACATAGTTAATGGCATGATCCTGAACAGCATTGATGTACAGAGAGATCTTGGAGTTCAAGTCCATAGCTCCCTGAAAGTGGCCATGCAAGTAAATATGGTGGTAAAGAAGGTGTATGGAATGTTTGCCTTTATTGGTCAGGGAAATGAGTATAAGAGTCAGGATGTCATGTTGCAGCTTTATAAGAGTTTAGTTAGGCCGCACCTAATGTATTGCGTTCAATTCTGGTGGCCACATTACAGGAAGGATGTGGATATTTTGGAGAGGGTGCAGAAGAGGTTTACCAAGATGCTGTCTGGATTACAGTGTATAAATTATAAGGAGAAGCGAGTAAAACTTGGATCATTTTCTCTGGAGCAGTGGAGACTGAGGGGAGACTTGATAGAAGTCTTTAAAATTATGAGAAGTATAGTTAGGGCTGACAGTCAGAATTCTGTTCCCAGAGTTGAAATGTCTAAAACTAGGGGGAATGCATTTGACGTGAGACAGAGAAAGTTTAAGGAGATGTGAGGGGCAATTTTTTTTACACAGAGAGTGGTAGTAGTCTGGAACGCACTGCCCAGGGTGGTGGAGGCAGATACAATAGGGGCGTTTAAGAGACTTTTAGATAAACACATGAATATGCAAGGAATGGAGGAATATGGACATGCAGAAGGGATTAGTTCAATGTGGTGTCAAGTTCTTCACAAAATCGTGGGCCAAAGGGCCCATTCCTATGCTGTATTGTTCCATGCTTCATAGGACACAACCCCAAGGAACAGCTGTGGAGATGTCCTGTGGCAAAGCATATGAGAAAATGAATCTTTCACAGAAGAATCAGAGTTTTACAGGACTGAAGGAGGCTATTTAGCCCATCATGTCTGCACAAAACTGCTGAGCTAGTCCTGTTCTCCAGCCCTATCTCCTTAGTCCTCTAAATCCATCACTTTCAAAGATATATCCAGATCTCTTTTGAAACCTCCTATGGAATCCGCACCCCCACCACTCCCCCAGGCAGCGCATTCCAAATCCTAACGACTCTGAGTGGAGATTTCTCCTCATCTCACTCCTAGCACTCTTGCTGACAATCTTGAAATTGTGACCCTTAGTTACTAATATACCAACCAATAGAAACAGAATATCTTTCTTTACCCTGTCAAAATTGTTCATAATTTTGAACAGCTCAATAGGGTTACTCTTTAATCTTCTCTGCCCACAGGTGAATAAGCCCAATTTCTCTAATCTTTCCTTATATCTAAAATTCATCATACCTAGTATCATTCTAGTAAATCTCCTTTGTACTCTCTTCAGGGCTTAAACATCCTTCCTTAAATAAGGTGCCCACATCTGAACACAATACTCCAAATATGATTTGACCAATAATTTGAGGGGGTGTGGCATCACTTCCTTGCTTTTATACTCTATGCCTCTATTTATAAACACTGGGATTTTACAAGTCTTGTTAACAACTGTTTCAACTTGTCTGGCCACCTTCAGAGAATCTTGCACTTGAACCCCAAGATCCAGAAGAAGAGATAAAGAGATCATCCTGGGAAGGTGAGTGAGGGAATATCTACCTCGGGTATTCACAGAAATAAGTAAGGGTTAATGTTTAATAAATTTTCTTAAACAGCTTAATTGGTGATAGAAATGTAAGTAAGCGGAGTTTAATGCTGCATTTGTGGAAGTGGGAGATCCATGATGGTTCCAGCTTCTTGGACAACTACATCTGCAGGAAGTGCACCCAACTGCAGCTCTTCACAGATCTCATGGATAGGTTGGAGTGGCAATAGGATGCACTTAGGAGCATGAGGATGGCGGAAAGTGTCATAGACAGTAGTTTTAGAGATGTGGTGACACCTAAGGTGCAGGCAGATAGATGGCTGACTGCTAAAAGGGGCAGGCAGCCAGTGCAGGAATCCCCTGTGGTCGTCCCCCTCTCTAACAAGTATACCATTTTGGATACTGTTGGGGGGAATGACCTATCGGGGATAACAGCAGCAGCAGCCAGACTGGTGGCACCATGGCTGGCTCTGTTCTTAAGAAGGGAAGGACAAAGAACACTAGAGCAGTAGTTATAGGGGACTCTATAGTTAGGGGTACAGATAGGTGCTTCTGTGGACGTAAAAGAGACTCCAGGATGGTATGTTGCCTCCCTGGTGCTAGGGTTCAGGATGTCTCTGATCGGGCAGAAAGCATTCTGAAGGGAGAGGGTGAACAGCCAGAGGTCATGGTACATATTGGTACTAATGACACAGATAGGTTGAGTGATAAGGTCCCGCAGTAGCAGTTCAGGGAGTTAGGTACAAAGTTAAAAAGCAGAACCTCCAAGGTTGTAATCTCAGAATTATTCCCGTGCCATGTGCCAGTGAGGCTAGAAATAGGAAGATCGTACAGCTCAACACATGGCTAAACAGATGGTGTAGGAGGGAGGGTTTCAGATATCTGGACCATTGGGATCTCTTCTGGGGCAGGTGGGACCTGTACAAAAAGGGCGGGTTGCATATGAACTTGAGGAGCACAAATATTCTGGCTGGGAGGTTTGCTGGCGTCACTCAGGAGGATTTAAACCGGCTTGGCAGGGGGGTGGGAACCAAAGCAAAGGTGAATTGATTGAAAGGGAACTCGAGAACAGGGCCAGTAAGACTCAAGGGAAGAACAGGCAAGGTGTGGTTGCGAAACAAAGCGGGTCTGGAGGACTGAAGTGAATCTGTTTCAATGCGAGAAGTGTACCGGTAAGGCAAATGAGCTTAGAGCTTGGATTAGTACTTGGAACTATGATGTTGTTGCTATTACAGAGACTTGGTTAAGGGAGGGACAGGATCAGCAGCTTAACGTCCCAGGATACAGATGTTTCAGGCCGGATAGAAGGGGATGTACAAGGGGTGGGGGAGTTGCACTACTTGTTAAGGAGAATATCACAGATGTACTGCGGGAGGACACCTCAGATGGTTCATACGGTGAGGCAATATGGGTTGAACTCAGGAACAGGAAGGGTGCAATCACAATGTTTGCGGTTTACTATAGGCCTCCCAACAGCCAACGGGAGATAGAAGAACAGATATGTAGGCAGATTTTGGCAAGATGTAAAAGTAACAGGGTTGTTGTCGTGGGTGATTTTAACTTCCCATAGATTGACTGGGACTCACTTAGTGCTTGGGGCACAGATGAAGCAGTGTTTGTAAGGAGCGTCCAGGTGGGCTTCTTGAAACAGTATGTAAATAGTCCAACTAGGAAAGGGGCTATACTGAACCTAGTATTGGGGAATGAGCCTGGCCAGGTAGTCAACGTGTCAGTAGGGGAGCAGCTCAGGAACAGTGATCACAATTCAGTAAGCTTTAAGGTACTGATGGATAAAGATAATTGTAGTTGTCAGGTGAAGGTGATAAATTGGGCGAAAGCAAATTCCAACAATATTAGACAGGAACTGAAGAACGTAGATTGCAGGCAGATGTTTGAGGGCAAATCAACATCTGGTATGAAGGAGGTTTTCACGTGTAAATTGTTGGGAACTCAGGAGTGGCACATTCCTGTAAGGATGAAGGATAAGTATGGCAAGTTGAGGGAACCTTGGATAACAAGAGATACTGTGAGCCTAATCAAAAAGAAAAAGGAAGCATTTATCAAGGCTAGGAGGCTGAGAACACACAAAGCAAGGGTGGAATTCAAAGAAAGTCAAAAGAAACCTAAGCAAGGAATCAGCTAAAAAGGGTCATGAAAAGTAATTGGCCAACAGGATTAAGGAAAATCCCAAGGCTTTTTATACATATATAAAGAGCAGGAGGGCAGCCAGGGAGAGGGTTGACCCACTTATGGAGAGGGAAGGGAATTTATGTGTGAAGCCAGAGGAAGTGGGCGAGGTATTAAATGAGTACTTTGCATCAGTATTCACCACAGAGAAGGACTTGGTGGATGATGAGTCTGGAGGAGGGTGTGTAGATAGTTTGGGTCATGTTGAGATCAAAAGGGAGGAGGTATTGGGGTCTTGAAAAACATTAAGGTAGACAAGTCCCCAGGGCCTGATGGGATATACCCCAGATTACTGAGCGATGCAAGGAAGAAATTGCTGGGGCCTTTAGAGAAATCTTTGTATCCTCACTGGCTACAGGGGAGGTCCCAGAGGATTGGAGAATAGCTCCTTTGTTTAAGATGGGTGGTAGGGATAATCCAGCTAATTACAGGCCGGTGAACCTTATGTCAGTGGTAGGGAAATTATTGGATAGGATTCTTCGAGAC
>NC_063332.1:60898719-60907626 GCF_021869965.1 Rhincodon typus | reverse complement strand
AAGCTGACGTTTCGGGTTGGGACCCTTCTTCAGAAATGGGTGAGGGGGAAGGCAGCTCTGAAATAAATAGAGAGGAGGGTGTTGGGCTAGGGAAGGTAGGTGGGATGATGATAGGTGAGTGCAGGTAGGAGAGATCCACTGAGGTCTTTCTGGAGGGAGGAGGATAACTTCTTCAAGGTAGGCATCCCTAAAAGAGGCTTTGCAGTGGGGTTATAACTCACTCAGAGATGGTAAGAACTGCCGATGCTGGAGTCTGAGATAACAGTGTGGAGCAGGCCAGGCAGCATAGGAGGAGCAGGAAAGCTGCTGTGTTCCTCCAGCTCTACACTGTGTTATCTCTGACTCCAGCGTTGGCAGTTCTTACTATCTCTGGCTAATGTAACAGACTCGTTTAAAAAGGAAGACAAAGGACAGGAAACTATGGGCCAGTTAGCCTGACCTCAGTCATTAGTGAGATTTTAGAGTCTATTATTAAGTACGAGATCGCAATGAATTTGGAAGTGCATAATAAAATTGGGAAAGTCAGTATGGCTTCATCAAAGGGAGGTCATGCCTGACAAATCTTTGAGGAGGTAATCAGCAAGTTAGATAAAGGAGAGCCTGTAAATATCATCTATTTGGATTTCCAGAAGGCCTTTGACAAGGTGTCACACAGGAAGCCGCTAAATAAAATAAGAACCCATTGTGTTAGGGTTAAGGTACTGGCAAGAATAGAGGATTGAATTTGAGATTCCCACAGCCCACTGAATGAAAAATAAACTCTTTAGCTCTGCTTCTACCACTTACTTTGAATCTCTTCCCCGGTTATGATCCCTCTACTCATGGAAAAAGTGCCTTCTATCCATCCAATCTCTGCCTCTCATAACCTTATACACTAGTCACCATTCGCTACCAATCTTTCCATATAGCTCAGTCCCTCCAGCTCAGGCAACATCCTGATAAATCTCTTCTGCACCAAATCTATTGTAATCACCTACTTCCTACAATATGGTGACCAAAATTGCGTGATGTACTCTAGTCATGAGCTAACCAACATTTTAAAAAGTTCTATCACGATCCCCTTGCAGTTGTATTTTAATTCTCAGCTAATAAAGGCAAGTATCCCATATACCTTCTTAACCACCTTATTTAATTCCCCTGCGATCTTCAGGGATCTGTGGATAGGTACACCAATGTTCTTATTCTTTTCAGTATTTTCCAGGATCCTACCATTTATAGTGTAATCCCTTACGTCATACTTTGCTGTGTTGACTTCTGTTTGCTTTGGCTGGCTGGGCAGTCCGTCGATATGCTCCTGCAGTTCATGGTCATGCCCCTACTTATCACTTTACCAAATTTTATATTGCCCCATAATTTCTTGATCGTACCCTCTACATCTACATGTCAATAATAATTTAAACATTTAATCAGCACAAAAAACAAGGGTATCAGCCTTAAGTCCTGTGGAACTCCATTGGAAACAAACTTCCAGTCACAGGAACATCCCTCACATGTCACACTCTGTTTCCTGCCTCACAGCCAATTTTGAATCCAATGTGTCACTTTACCTCCAATTCCATGGACTCTTACTTTTTTGAGGGGACTTTATCAAAAGCCTTGCTAAATCCCATATGGGCAGGATCAAATGAATTACCCTCACCAACATGTGTGGTTACCGCACCAAAAAAATGATCAAATTTGTCAACATGATTTTCCCAAAACAAATTCATGTTTGCTATCCCTGATTAATCCATATCTTTCTGAGGGCAGATATATTCTGTCCCTCAGAATTCCTTCTAAAAGCTTGCCCACAGACAAGGTAAGACTGACTGGCCTGTAATTTCCTGGCCTAACCTAGCAGTCCTCCAGTCCTTTGGCCTCTCACTTGTGGTGAGAAAGGATTTGAAAATTACTTCCAGGGACCCTGATATCTCCTCCCTCATTTCCTTTAACAGCCTGGTTTACATCTCATCCAGCCCTTCCAATTAATCCACTTTTAATGCTGCTGTATCTGTGAGTACCTCCTTGCCGTCTTCATTTCTTCTAATATTTTACAGTCTTCGACTCTCACATCTACACCATGTCATGTGGCACGATGGTTAGCGCTGCTGCCTCACAGTGCCAGAGACATGGGTTCAATTCCAGCCTAGGGTGACTGTCTGTGTGGAGTTTACACGTTCTCCCTGTGTCGACTTGGGGTTTCTGCCGTGTGCTCCGGTTTCCTCCCGCAGTCCAAGGATGTGCAGAGTAGGTGGATTGGCCATGCTAAATTACCCTATGGTGTTGAGGATATGAGGGTTAGGTGGATTAGCTATGGGAAATGCAGGGTTTTGGGGGTAGTGAATGGGTCTGGGTGGAATACTCTTTGGAGGATTGGTGCCTGCGTGATCGGCCAAATAGCCTCTTTTTGTACTGTAGGGATTCTACCTGCATCATCCTTTTCCATTGTGAAGACCGATTCACAGTATTCATTGAGAATCGTGGCCATATCTTCTGGGTTGTGAGGAGGGCTTGAGTAGGTTGGCCTGTACTCATTGGAGTCGAGAAGATTGAGAGGCAACCTTTTTTGAAACATTCAAGATTCTTAGGGGACTTGACAGAGGTAGATGGGTTTACCCTCATGGGACAGTCTAGGACCAGAGGGCATAATCTCAGAATAAAGTATCACACATTTAATGAGGAAGAACATCTTTCAGAGTGTCATGAGTCTATGAAATTCTTTACTGTAGAGGGCAGTAGAGACTGGGTTGTTAAATATATTCAAAGCTGAGGTAGACAGATTTTTAATTAGTAAGGGAATCAGGGACTATAGGAAAAAGGCAGGAAAGAGGTGTTGAGGATTATCAGATCAGCCAGGGTCTCAAGAATGGCAGAGTAAACTTGAGGGGGCTGGGGGTCCGACTTCCGGTCCTGCGTCTTATGGTGTTATTTCATTGAAACATACAAAGTTCAAACAGGTTTCGACAGACTAGGTAGAGGAATAATATTCCCCCTGGCTGGGAACTCCACAATAAGGGGGTATGGCCTCAGGATAAGTGGTTGGGTCATTTTGAACTGATATGAGGAAGACTGGTCTTCACACGGAGGGTGCTGAACCTCACAGAAAACTGCGGGGGCAAAATCACTGAATATACTTGAGAAGCAAATAGATTTCAAGAGGTTAACAGTGCCAAGGGTTATGAGGAGAGAGTGGGAACATAGAACTGAGATAAGAGATCAACTTTGGTCATGAGCAGACTTGATGGGCCTACACCTGATCCTATTTTATATATTTCATGTTTCTATGTAAAATTATTACTCAGCTTGATAGTGTAGCTGAAGGAAGGATGTTTCCACTGGTTGGGTTTTCTGGAGTTGCCTATAACATGAGAAAACAGTATTAAAATAAGGGGTGTGCCTTTAGGAGTTAGATGAGGAGAAATTTCTTCACTCAGTGGGAGGTGAATCTTTGTAATTCTCTACCCCAGAGAACTGTACAAACTCAGTCATTGATAGGAATTGATAAAATTGTAGACATTAAAGACATCAAGGGATACATTGATAGTGTGAGAAATAGCATTGAGCCGTGATGATCTAGTTGAATGGTAGAGCTTGAGAGGCCAAATAGCCTACTTTTGCTCCTATTTTCTCTGTTCTTATGGAACAGGAGCATGTCATTCACCTCCTCAAGCCTACACTGCCAATCAGTAATGTAATGGGTAATCTATATCTTGACTCTATAATAGCCTTGACTATATTCAATACAATTACCTAAGAAAAATCTATCCATCTCAGTGTCAAGATTTTCAATTGATCTCACCTTGATTGCTTTTTGGACCCGAATGTTCCAGATTTCACTACCGTTTGTGTGAAGAAGAGTGCTTCTGGCAATCAGTCCTGAATGGCCTACCTATAGGTTCAAGGTTGTGTCCATGTGTACTGGACTTCCTAATCAGAAGAAATAATCAGCACCATAGAAATGACACAGCACAGAAGGGGGCCTCTCAGCCCATCTTGTCCATACCAATCTAAAGACACCCAGGCGGCCTTTCTAATCCCATCTTCCTGCACATGGCCCATAGCCCTGCAGCTTATAACACTTAAGGTACACTCTCTCCAGAGCAATTACATCCTTCCTATCATGTGGTGACCAGAACTACACATAATACTTCAGCTGAGCTAACACAGTGTGGAGCTGGATGAACACAGCAGGCCAGGCAACATCAGAGGAGCAGGAAAGCTGATGTTTCGGGTCTGCACCCTTCAGAAAACTTCAGTTGTGGCCTCACCAGTATCATGTACTGCTTCATCATTGTATCCCTAGTTTTGTATTCTATACCTATGCCAATGAAGGAGAGCATTCCGTATGCCTTCTTTACAACCTTATCTACCTGTACTGCTACTTTTAGGGACTTGTGCACTTGCACGCCAAGATCTCCAGCTTCACCTACTCCTCTCAGTATATTCCTGTTTATAGTGTATATTGTTTTACTGTTTGACCTCCCTAAATACATCATCTCACACTTATCAGCATTGAAGTCCAACGGCCACTTTCTTGCCCACTCTACCAATCCACCTATATCATTATGGAGCTTATATCTAACCTCTGCACTATCCTCTACATGGCCAATTTTTGAGTCTTCTGCAAATTTCCCAGTAGTGCTTCCAACATTCAAGTCCAAAATAAACAGCAGGTCCTAATTCTGAGACCAGTGGAACACCACTTGAAACAGTTTTCCATTCACAAAGGCAGCCATCAACCATTACCTTTTGCTTCCTGTTTCTAAGCTAATTTTGGATTCAATTCAACACATTGTCCTGTATCCAATAGAATTTTACTTTTTTGACCAGTCTGCCATGTGGGATCTTGTCAAATGCCTTACTAATTCATGTAGACGAACATCTACTGCACTACCCTTATCAGAAATCACACAACCCGAGGCTATAGTCCAGCAGGTTTATTTGAAAACACAAGCTTTTGGAGCCTTACTCCTGAATACCTAAGGAAGAAGTAAGGCTCTGAAAGCTTGTGTTTTCAAATAAACCCGTTGGACTATAACCTGGTGTTGGTGATTTCTGTCCTTGTCTACCCCAGTCCAACACCGGCACCTCCACATCATGGCTAACCTTATCAATCATCCTTGTCACTTCCACAAGGAATTCAATTAAATTTGTAAGGCATGACCTTCCCTTAACAAAGTCATTCTGACTATCCCTGACTAGTCCCAGCTTATCTGATCTCTCAGGATTGATTCTAATAATTTGCCCACCACTGTATTAAGGCTAACTAACCTATAATTGTTTGACATTTCTTTTGTGTCCTTTTTAAGTGACACATTTGCATTCTCCAGTCTTCCACACCTACCTGCATCTCATGAAGATTGGAACATAATCCTCAGAGCAGCTACTATTTCCTCCCTGACCTCCTTCAACATCCTAGGAAACAATCCATCCGGCTCTGGTGACTTATCCACTATCAATGATTCCAACTCCCCTAACACTTTCTGTCTTGTTATGATTATTTCGTCCAATATTTCACACTATTCCTCTAGGATTACTATATCCATACCATCCCTTTCCTTTGTGACTGTGGAGACAAAAAAATCATTTAAAATTCTTCCCATATCCTCTGCATCTTCACACAAGTTCCCTTCTTCATCTCTGATAGGTGCAAATTTTCCCTTAACTATCCTTTCCTCTTTATGTATTTGTAAAGCATCTTTGGATTTTCCTTTATCTTGCTTGTTAATATTTCTTCATGCCCACTGTTTGATTTCCTTATTTCTTTTGTTTAACTTGATCCATGTACATTCCATACTCTTCTAAGCTACCTGCAGCGCTGATTTTCGTGCTATCACAAGCTTTCTTTTTCTGTTTAATCTTTCCCCGTATTTTTCTAGACAACCATGGGGGTCTAGATTTGGCAGTACCATTCTTATTTTTGGACGGTATATATCTGCTTTGTGCCCGAAGGATTTCACTTTTTAGTGCCACATATTGGTTTACCACTGATTTATGCTTTAGCAGGCCTGTCCGGTCTACCTCAGCAAATCACTTCTCAGTTTTGTACAGTTTGTCTTATCCCAGTTTTAAACTTTTACTCCTGATTTATCTCTGTCCTTTTCCATAATAATACTAAATTTAACCAAATTGTGGTCACTATCCCTGTTATGGCCACCCATGGTCACTTCATCCACTCACCCATCTTCATTTCCCAAAATTAAATCCAGAATTGCATCTCCTCTCATTGGGCTTGTCGCATGTTGTTTAAAAAAATTCCCTGGACACAGTACTTGAATTTTTCACCATCAATGCCCTTTATATTGTTTGAAACTGAGTTGATATTGCTCTCCAACTACCTATAACTCCTTTAATCCTGTTATGTTCCTCAGTTTGTGAAATAACTCCATAGTCTGGTATCCCCTCCAAGTCATCCTTTTTTTAAACATGGAGAGTCATGGAAACTGACACAGCTCCCTAAGAGCCAGCTCTCAGGGTGAAGAGAACCTCTCATACTCCTGTTTATAGCTGTCAGCCAGGGCTCCCTGATTAGATCAAATGAACAGTCCCATATTCTATGAGATTCACCAGACTGATCTTGTTACAATCATTACATCCCTCCCCCTCTGAGTCTGAGGACATGGGTTGGTTCTTTTTTTGGTAGCTCCTCCTGGGGTGTTAGTCAACATGTAACCGAGTCCAGGGTTTACCCGGCCATTCTCACAAATGTGGGGGAGCTTCTGGCTGTAATTTATGTCCTTGATGGCACCGTGGGCACTGCCTCACCAATACATCCAATAGCATATGCATGTCTGCATCTACTTCTGGCCACCAGACATAACGTCTCGCCAACATCTTCATTTTGGAAACCCCTGGATGACCCTGGTGGAGTTCGGCCAGTATCTGGCAGAAACCTTTGTTAGGGACAATCATTCTTGCTCCCCATAATAATATGCCGTCCTCTAATGTGATCTGGTCTTTCTGAGTCCCAAAAGGTTTCAATTTTGGTTGTGACAGCTCTTTGGTTTCCCCCATCGCCACCAGCTGCTTCAATTTTGCCAGGACTGGATCTTCCTGTGTCCAAAGTCTGATATTATCCATTGTGACTGGAAGTATTCCAGAAATTTAAAAAGCATTATGGGCTCTTCTGGTGGCGGTGCCACTGATGGTGTATCTGCCACCAGGAGGCAGCTCAAAACATCCGCATGTGCTACTTGGCCTCCCAGATGTATTCCAACTTATAATTGTACACACTTAGTATTAGAGCCCATCGATGAATTCGACCTGAAGCTATGAGTGGCACTGCCTTATCGTCTTTTAGTAAATCTTGGTAGTAAAGGTATTGGTGGAACTTCCTGACTCCAAGTATGACCGCTAAACCTTCCTTCTCTCTCTGGGCATATTTACGCTCTGCCTTAGCCAAAGTTGTGATGGCATATGCTATTGGATGTTCCTCTCGATTGGGCCATCTATGAGCTAATACTACTCTGATGCCATAAGTGAGGGCATTGCATGCCAATACCATATCTCACTTGGTATCATGGTGTGCCAACATCTTAGAAATTGAAAGCTATGGCTTGGCTATGCAACCATTTCCAAAGCTGGCCCTTTTTTTAAGAATTGATGCAAGGGTGCCAGGATGGAGGCCAGGTTATGTATGAACTTTCTGTAATAATTCACCAGCCCAAGGAAAGATCTAAGCTCCAGTACAGATGTAGGAGACAGAGCACCTTTGATTGTCCACACTTTATCTTCCAGCGGGTGTAACCAGTCTTATTGACTCTGTAGCCCAAATAGGTCACTTGGGGTGTCTGGAACACCCATTTTTCCCTTCTAAGGCATTTGTCTGCCTGGGAGAAACGTCTAAGAATTATGTCCAAATTCTCTAAGTGCTCCTTATTGCCACGTCATCTAGATAAATGGTGATCTGGGTAGACCTTGTAAAATGTTCTTTATCATCTGGTGAAAATTGCACGGGCTGACAACATCCCAGGTGGCTGTCTTATATTTTGGTACAAACTCTTATGGGTATTAATTGCAGTTCGATGAGTATTTCCAGAAGCGTGCTACAATTACAAGTACGCATGGCTCATGTCCAGCTTAATGAAGGACAGCCTTCCTGCCAGCTTTGCACACAAATCCTCTAAGCGTGGGACTGGGTATTTATCCAGTTGTGGAAAGCGGTTTACTGTTTATTTAAAATTCCCACAAAGGCAAACCAACCCATCAGGCCTCACAGTCAGTGCTGCTGCCCATTCCACAAACTGGACTGGTTTGACGACTCCTTCGCATTCCAGCCTTCTGATTTCTGCCTCTACTTTTGTCCATAAGGCAAATGGCACTGGGTGAGCCTTGCAGAATCATGGAATTGCTTCCTGGTCAACATGCAAGGGGGCCTCGGTCCCTTTGATAGGATCTAGACCTTCCCGGAAAACATCTGAGTATTTAATTAGGAATTCACTCAGACAGCTATTTTTGAAACGAAAATTGTTGAGTCCATCTAGGTGAATCCTTCTCAACCAATTTTATTCCATCAAACTTGGGCCTGAGCCTTTTACTACAGTCACTGGTAACTGAATGGGCTGCTTCTCTTAAGAGACCAGAAGGGGAGGCGATGGCCGCGTGGTATTATCACTGGACTATTAATCTAGAGACCCAGATAGTATTCTGGGGACCTGAGTTCAAATCCCGCCCCAGCAGATAGTGGAATTTGAATTCAATAAAATATCTGGAATTATGAATCTAATGATGACCATGAATCCATTGTCGATTGTCAGGAAAAATCCATCTGGTTCACTAATATCCTTTAGGGAAGGAAACTGCCATCCTTATCTGGTCTGGCCTATATGTGACTCCAGACCCACAGCAATGTGGTTGACTCTCAACTGCCCTCTGGGCAATTAGGGATGGGCAATAAATGCTGCCTGGCCAGTGACATCCTCATCCCAT
>NC_063332.1:60870414-60898319 GCF_021869965.1 Rhincodon typus | reverse complement strand
ATCACTGAAACGGCTGCACAGGTATCGACCTCCATTAGAACTGGATGACCAGATGTTTATTTTGATTGGTTCTGATTTGGATGTTACTAAGCAATTTAGTGGCTCCAAACCAGATATTGGCGAAATTTCCAGGTTGTGCACTCTTCTGGATACCAGCCTGCGAGTTACCTTAGTCAATTTAGGTCTAGTGGGAATCTTTTGCTGTCTTGAGTCCAATACTGGCAGCAACTGCAATGGCTTTCTGGCCCAGATCCTGAAGAAAGTGTTCACCATTTGGCTGAGGCTTGGCTTTGTTTTGGTGTTTTGCAATGGGCTGATCTAATTCAGCATAAGTCCTGAGGGAGGCTATATATTACCTTCACTCAAATGGTACTCCCTAAGGTCAGTCAGACTGTGGCTCCACCTGTTGCATTTTCCAATGATAAAGCCAGTTGTAGTGCCTGTTTGAAGTCCAGTTGGGTTCCAGTTAGTAGGTGCTTTTGCATGGTTACATTATTAATCCAAACATACCAAATGGTCTCTCAGCATTCTACTCTTGTCGCCACTTAAATAACTCCACTGAGGCTGGTATCCCATCATCAAGTCACCCTTTATTTACAAGTGGAGTGTCCTTGACACTGATCTAGCTCCCTCAGAGCCAGGTCTCAAGGTGAACAGAATGTCTGACACTCCTGTTTGTATCTGTCAGCCAGGGCTCCCTGATTGCACCAGATTAACTGCTCCAATCAAGGAACTCATACTCTATGACGTCCAGCTGGCTGACCTTGTTACAATGACTACAGTTTGCAACATCCCCAAATCTTCTGCAAACAATTACAAAACTAATTTATGCAACATGTTCTCATAATTTAACTCTTTTTTGGCATCTGCAACATTCAGATGATTCCATGGTGTTCCCACTTTGAGGCCAATATATCCTCCCGAGTTGTGGTAAGCAGGACTAGGTGCATCATTCTAGATGGGATCTGGAGTTTTATGTAACTGATATTTCTTCCAACCCTTTGGATACTGGCTCACTTGAGATATGGGTCAACATTCTCATACCCCTTTTAATAATGTTTTGTAGCTGTCCACAAATTTTGTTATTTTTGTTCTTGAGCTCTTAAATTTCTCTCAACCTTGATAGTTCCTAGTTTCTCATCATTTAGTAAATACTTTTTGCACTATTTACAATGATAACAAGCCTGGCATTAGCAGCAAATTTGTGTATTTAATGCTCCATTCTTTAATCTAATTCAATTATTAATATAGTGAAATGTTGAGGTCTGTGTACAGATTTCACTCAACAAATTGGAAATTAGAGTACATACATCTCTAATCTCTGTTTCCTAGCTCTAGACTAATTCCATATAACCTCATCAATAGGTTTCTTCCAAATCCACATTCTCTCATTTTTGTTAACAGAATCGTATTGAATGCCTTCTGGAAACCCATGTTTGTAAGATTTACTATTTAGTTATATTTAGTTATCAATTTTTAAAACAATCCAATTAGGTTCATTAGATATGATTACTTTGTTCCAAATTAAAGCTCATAGTTGTCTAAGTTTTAATCTGTCCTTAATAGCAGATTTCAATAATGTCCCAAAAAATGATTGTAAAATAACGTACCCATAATTTCTTACTTTATTACACTATTTAAGAAGCGCAGGTGAGATAAATGGTAATGGTATTTTCCAATCCAAGGAGATGATTTTTGAGTCAAAACAGTACCGAAAGATTCTGATTAGAGAAGATATAACTTCCCCACTTATTATTTCTAACAGCCTGAAGTGAAATCTATGAAGTCCTGGACATTTGTCTATCTTTCACTGAAAATTTCTTAGCAGCCAGGTAGCAAAGATAGGAGTACCCATCTGTTCTTCCCAGTAGACATGGCTTTGCTTCAACTCTTTGTTACAACATGTTTTAGAGAAAATCACCAATATTACTGGCCAGTTGTGCACTAAAATGCTGGAGGTTGAACAAAGTATAAAATAAATTCATAGTTACAAGAAATATTAGTTAACTACTAATAGTTAAAGCAATACTATATAGTCGAATAACAAAAAAAAACTACAAACCTCTATCTTATACCAATCAGGTTTGTATAAGTAGCTGGATTTCAGAAATCATGAAACGCTCTCGAAGGCATATTCCAAAAGGAACAGTTCCTAGTTTGGGACTTTTTTGTTTAACCAATAGGAGGCTGTGTACAAGCATCAATCAACACAAGCTATAGTTTAGTAACACCTCCCATTACTGGCTGAGATTGAGGCTCTTAAAAAAAAGTGTCATAGCCCTGCCAGCAGCTTCATTCTTTCCAGTAACAGCTGTGTTTTTTTCCATCAATAGCTATACATTATCATTATTTCTGGGAAAAGATGTTGCTGTAGTTTCACTTTTGGTAATTCTCTTTGTCTGTCAGGGCACATACCTCACAATTAACCATACCATAAAAAAGCATACTGTAGATTTTGTAATAATATATACTTTGTCTTTGTAATACGATAGTAATGTAATATTTTAAACATGGCAACAGTTGGTGGTTTGTGAATCATAAAGCAACATTTTTAGTCATCTAAACTGTATGTAAATCAAATCGATGTGATTTAACATGTTCTTACTTACAGCAGAATGGGCACTGCTGCCTTTGCATTGTATACTCCATCCCATTTAAAATGGAGATTACAAAGAATTTCTTCTTGCAGGCAATTGCTAATCCTTGGAATTTTCTTCCACTGAGAGCTCTGTAAACTGGGTTATTGATTGACAAGGAGGTCAAGGGCTAAGTGAGGAAGGTGGACAAGTGAAGAAAAGGCCAAAATCAGATCGCCCATGATCTTACTAAATGGCAGATTGGACCTGAGGCACCGAATAGCCTTCTCCTTTGCCAAACCCTTACAATCCAATGTAAGATTCATTCAGAGATAGTAAGAACTGCTGATGCTGGAGTCAGAGATAACACAGTGTGGAGCTGCGGATTCATTCAGCTTCCATTTTAGACCTGGTGAATCCTGACAAGATTACTTTTAAATTACATTTAGATCTGAGAAACTGAACCACGAACACAGGTGCTAACATAAAGTAAAAACAGTTTAAAATAGTAAAGCCTGGCCTGATGCAGAAAGTTAGTTTCAAAGGGGAAGCCCGCTATTAAATTACAGCAAGATGGCAGAATTTGTTCTGTAATTTCACCACCTCCAGGTTTGTACGGGCAAGAGCTATTTGTTGTTTGCAACATCTTCCTTCTTCCTGGAAGCTCTGCTTCATGGTAGAGTGGATACCAGAAACCCAAAACTTTAGAATTCATTAACGTCCCAAGACAGTGAGTTTTATCAGGCTATCCATCTTTTGCAAATGAGCCTGGACAAAATGTACACACTCTCTTACTGCCCTTGATCAATCTATTATATTTGGAAAAAAATTATGCCTTTTCTTACCCATTTGAGTGTGTGTCTCAATTAAATAACTTAGCAGCAAGTATATTTATTTGCTTCTTTATTCATTCACGGGATGAGCGTGTCTCTGGCTACGCAGCATTTATTGCCCATCACTAATTGCCCAGAGGGCAGTTAAGAGTCAACCACATTGCTGTGGATCTGGAGTCACATGTATGCAGACCAGGTAGGGATGGTAGTTTTGTTCCCTGAAGGACATTAGTGAACCAGATGGGTTTTTCCTGACAATCAACAATGGATTTACAGTCATCATTAGATTCTGAATTCCAGATATTTTGTTGAGTTCAAATTCCACCATCTGCCATGACAGGATTCGAAATCTGGTCCGCAGAATGTTAAAGGGTGTCTGGATTGACAGTCCAGCGATAATACCACTAGGCCATTGCCTCTCTCATTTATGAATTTAGAAGTAAAATTTATTTATTGTCTTGATTTATACCAAGTTAAAAACAATCTCACACACGTTCAGTCTCACACCCACACCCATACACACAAAGATTGGGTAGAGATGAAAGTAATTCGGGGTAGAATTTTATAGGGGTCTGATCGATATGGGCTATGGCAAGATTTGTGGCAGAATCAGACAAGGACGTCAACAAGGTTTACCTTGATGTCAGGAGTATCTCGCACCATCCCATATGTTTTTGAGTTTTTAGGCAAAGGTGAGTTGCCAATTTAGAACAAAGAACAAAGAACAGTAACAGTTCAAGAACAGGCCCTTTGGCCCACTAGGACAGTGCCAACACACAATGCCTTTCTCAACTAAAAATCTTTTGCCTCTTTGTTGTCCATTTCCTTCTGTTTCCTGCCTATTCATGTACCTGTCAAAATGCCTTTTAAAAGGTGCTATTGTATCTGCCTTCACCACATTCCAGGAACCTACCATCCTCTGTGTAAAAAAGCTTGCCTTGTGTATCTTCTTTAAACTTATCCCCTTTTACCTTAAACCTATGTCCCCTAGAATTGACATTTCTACCCTGGGAAAAAAAAACTTTGACTATCGATTCTATCCATGCCTCTCATAAGTTTATAAACTTCTGTCAAGTCACTCCAAATCCTGTGATGTTCAAGTGAAAACAAACTGAGTTTGTCCAATCTTTCCTCATAGCTAATACTCTCCAAGCCAGGCAATATTTTGGTATATCTTTCCTGTACCTTCTACAAAGCCTCCACATCTTTTTGATTCTGTGGGCACCTGAACTGTGCACAATATTCCAAATGTAGCCTCACTAAAGTGCAATACAGCTGCAACATTACTTGCCAATTTTATATTCTATGCCCTGACTGATGAAGACAAACATGCCATATGCCATCTTTACCACCTTATCCTCTTGTGTTGCCACTTTCAGTGAACTGTGGACTTGTCATTGAGATCCTGCTGCCTGTTTATGCAAATAAGGGTTCTGCCATTTGCTGTATATGTTCCTCTTGCATTAGATCTCCCAAAATGGATCATGTCACATTTGTCCGGATTAATCTCCATCTGTCGTTTCTCTTCCCATGTCTACAGCCTACCTATATCCCGCTCTATCCTCTGGCAAATTCCCTCGTTATCTGCAGCTCCTCCAATCTTGGTGTCGTCCACAAAAATTTAAGGGGATTATTGCTTGTTCAACCTTAGCAAATCACCTCATTAATATTTAGCTTCCGATCTGATCAAATGCACCAAACAAGCTGGAAGTTAAGAAAATCCAAAGGGTAATACCCAAAATATTGACTGCTCCTTTCCTCCAGATGCTGCCTGGCTTGCTGTGTTCTTTCAGCCTCCTGTTTGCCTACCTTGGGTTCCAGTATCTGCAGTTTTTCTGTCTCTAACCTACTGAATTCAACTTGTGCTTGCCCGATGGACATCCAAGTTAGATAGTGAGCATCAGCATCTCTGGACACACTCCATGGGTACCAGCCACATGCACTCCACATCCATGGACATTGGTATCTGACATGAGCCTTGCCTCTAACAACTTCCATGGCACATCTCCAATCTATTACAGGACACTTCAGCACTATAGTGCTACCTTGGCAACTTTCAGTGTTATGTTGCAGCAATGATGCTGCGTGCTTAAGAACATACATCCAACTCATGTATAGAACCAGGCTGTATTTCCAGGCTCTTCACTTGCTGCTACAGTGTTCACTCAGTCTGACCATTTGTGGATGCTCACAGCATCCCTGCCCACATGACTTTGCTTTGCCTTTTTTTACACTAAGTCAGAGATACTGGGCCCATATTACTGCTGGCCTAATTTGCTGTTTAGTGCAGACATAAAGGGACTAAGCTTGTCATAGTTGTCAACAGGCCTCTATCAAATCAAGGGAATAGTTTTCACTCAGGAGATCCTAGCTCAATAAGTCACGGGCAGGCTTTGATACCAGCCCAGAGGTGTGGAAATGCTCAGTTAGCCTCTTGGAGGCAGTTTTGAATGCTCGCTACATAAGGGATGGACAGCAGAATGTTGAGCAGCCCACCACCAATCTTGACGTTTTCTGCCCTGTTGGGGTGTTTTACCTCCTGGACTGAGATTGTGCTAGGTATTCGATCCGATCAGAAGGCGGCAGAGACATCGCTGAGAGGAATTCTGGGAGACGGCACTGCAGTCTCCGTGACCAGTCTGAATATCTCGGAGGAACTGGTGTCAAAGAGTGGTTAAACTGAAACACTACGGCGTGTTGAGGCTAGGTAAGATTCTTATTTTTTTTTAGTGTAAAAGGGCGGAGATGGCAGTTAGGGTGGTGGTATGCCCTCCTGTCAGATGTGGGAAATCAGGGAGCAGTTTAGTGACCCTGACAACTACATCTGCAGGAACCAGCTGCAGCTCCTCACAGACCGTGTGATTTGGTTGGAGAAGCAGCTGGACAGGAGGCAGAGAGAGTGATAGATTCTAGCTTTAGGGAGGTGGTCACACCACAGGCCCAGGCAGATAGGTGGGTGACTGCCAGGAAAGGCAGGCAGATAGTTCAGGAGTCTCCTGTGGCTATTCCCCTTTCAAACAGTTATACCACTTTGGATACTGTTGGTGGGAGGGAGGGGAGAGAGGTAGGGATAGCCTCTTAGGAGATAGTACTAGCAGTACCCAGACCTGTGGCACCACAACTTGTTCTGCTGTAGAGTAGGGTGAGGCAAAGTCTAGGCAAATGATAGTAGTAGGTGACTTGATAGTCAGGGGCACAGACAGGTGTTTCTGTGGCCGTGAATGAGACTCTAGGATGGTGTGTTGTCTCCGGTGCCAAGGTCCTTGATGTCTCTGAGCGAGTACAGGACATCCTGAAGCAGGATGGAAAAGAGCCAGAAGTCATTGCCCACATTGGCGCGAATGACATAGGTAGGAAGAAGGAAGAGGTCCTGCGAAGACAATTCAGGAAGTTAGGTAGGGAGCTAAAATGCAGGACTACCAGGATACTAATGTCAGGATTACTACCTGTGCCATGGGCTAGTGAGGCTAGAAACAGAGAGAGAGAGTGCAGTTGAACACGTGGCTACAGAGCTGGTGCTGGAGGGAGGGCTTTAGATAAATGGATCATTGGGTTGTCTTCTGGGGAATGTGGGACCTGTACGGGAAGGATGGGTTGCACCTGAACTGGAGAGGCACCAATATCCTGGGTGGGAGGTTTGCTCGAGTTCTTGAGGAGGGTTTAAACTAGTGTGGCAGGGGGATAGGAATGGGAATACTAGATCAGTAAGTGTAGGGACTGGGGACAAAAGTGTGACAGAGATATGCATAGTGCAGAGTAAGAGCAGGCACAGAGAAGTCGCGAGGCTCAGAGGGACTGGAGGACTGGCATGCATTTACTTCAATGCAAGAAGTATAGCAAGTAAGTCAGATGAACTAAGAGCATGAATTATGATGTTATTGCCATTACAGAGACATGTTTAAGGAGGGACAGGACTGGCAGCTTAACATTTCTGGATAACGCTGTTTTAGAAGGGACAGAAAGGGAAATAAAAGGGAGTTGCACTGCTGATTAAGGATCACATCACAGCTATGTTGAGGGAGGACACATTGGAGGGATCTTGCAATGAGGCATTATGGGTTGTGCTCAGGAATAGGAAGGGTGAAATCACAATGTTGGAAGTTTTCTATCGACCTCCCAATAGCCCACGGGAGACAGAGGAGCAGATATGTAGTCAGATACTGGAAAAGTGTGAAAAGAGTGAGGTAGTTGTTGTGGGTGACTTCAACTTTCCTCTTATTGACTGGGAATCCGTTCGAGCTAGGGGCTCGGATGGAGAGCAATTTATTAGTTGTGTCCAGAAGGGCTTTTTGAGGCAGTATGTTGACAATCCAACCAGAGAAGAGGATAACTTAGACTTGGTCCGAGGGAATGAGCCAGGACAGGTGATTGATGTTTCAGTAGGAGAGCATTTCGGGCTTAGTGACCATAACTCCATAAGATTTCGAGTAGTCACGGAAAAGGACACATGTGGCCCTTGGGGTGAGGGTGCTTAATTGGGCAAGAACCAATTACAGCCAAATTAGACGGGAATGTGGATTGGGAGCAGTTATTTGAGGGCAAATCTACCTCTGGCATGTGGGAGGCTTTTAAAGACCTATTGACTAATGTGCTGGACATGCAAAACTAAAGGATAGGAATGGCAGGATTCAGGAACTATGGATGACAAGGGAAATTGTAAGCTTAGTCAAAAGAAAAAGGGAAGCATATAACAAGTCTAGGCAGCTACAAACTAACAAAGCCCTGGAGGAGTACAGAGAAAAAAAGAAGGAACTTAAATGCGCAATTAGGAAGGCACAAAGAGGCCATGAAATGTCTTTAGCAAACAGGGTCAAGGAGAATCCCAGGGCTTTTTATGCATACGTTAGGATAAAGAGGGTAACAAGGGAAAGACGAGACCCATTCAAGCACAAAGAAGGGGAGTTATACATAGAGCCACAGGAAGTGGGGGAGATCCTGAATGAGTACTTTATATCGGTTTTCACAAAGAAGAAGGATATGACTAATGTTGAAGTCAGGGATAAGTGAATGGATACTCTAGAGAATGTCACCATATTGAAAGAGGGAGTTTTGGGAATTCTAAATTGCATTAAGATAGACAGGTCCCAAGACCAGATGGGATCTATCCAAGGTTACTCAGAGAGGCAAGGGAGGAAATAACTGGGGCATTGGCAGATATGTTCAAATCCTTGTTGACCACAGGTGAAGTTCCAGAGGACTGGAGATTAGCGAATGTTGTTCCCTTGTTTAAGAAAGGACGCATGGATAATCCAGGAAACTATAGGCTGGTGAGCTTGACATCTATGGTGGGGAAGCTCTTGGAGAAGATATTGAGGGACAAGATATATGCGCGTTTGGAGGAAAATGGACTAGTTGGTGACGTGCAGCATGGATTTGTCTGGGGAAGGTCATGTCTCACTAACCTGATTGAATTTTTTGAAGAGGTAGCAAGGAAATTGATGAGGGAAGGGCTGTGGATGTAGTTTATATGGAATTTAGTAAGGCATTTGATAAAGTCCCACATAGCAGGTTGGTACAAAAACTGAAATCACAAGGGATTCAGGGTGGCTTGGCTAGATGGATAGAAAACTGGCTTGGTCATAGAAGACAGAGGGTAGTGGTGGAAGGATGTTTTTCAGAATGGAGACTGGTAACTAGTGGCGTTTCACAGGCGTCAGTCTTAGGTCCATTGTTGTTTGTCGTATATATAAATGATCTGGAGGAAAATGTGAGTGGTCTGATAAACAAGTTTGCTGATGACATGAAGATTGGTGGAGTTGCTGATAGTGTCAACAATTGTGAAAGTATACAACAGGATATAGATAGATTGGCGACTTGGGCACAGAAACAGCAGATGGAGTTTAATCCAGACAAATTTTGGAGGATCAGATTTAGGTGTGAATTATATTATTAATGGCAGAATCCTTAGGAACACTAGCATTCAGATGGATCTGGGCTTACAGGTTCACAGTTTCCTGAAAGTGGCAACACAGATAGCCAAGGCGATGAAGAAGGCATATAGCATGCTTGCCTTCATCGCCTGGGGCATGGAGTACAAGAGTTGGCAAAACATGTTGCAGCTATATAAAACCCTTTTTAAGCTGCATTTGGAGTATTGTGTGCAGTTTTGGTCACCACACTACCAGAAGAATGTGGAAGCTTTTGAGAGAGTACAGAGAAGGTTCACCAGGATGTTGCCTGATCTTGAGGGCATTGACTATGAGGAAAAGTTAAAAAGACTAGGATTGTTTTCACTGAAAAGATGGAGGCTGAGAGGAGACCTGATAGAGGTCTACAAAATTATGAACGGCATAGATAGGGTGGATAGTTAGAGGCTTTTTCCCAGGGTTGAATTTTCAATTACAAGGGGGCGTAGGTTCAAGGTGAGAGGGGGAAAGTTTAAGGGAGATATGCAAGGGAAGTTTTTCACACAGAGTGTGGTAGCAACCTGGAATGCACTACCAGAAGAGGTGGTGGAAGCGGGCACATTGAAGACATTTAAGAGGCATCTATATGGGTACATGAATAGAGAGGGAATAGAGGGACATGGATCGAAAAATGGCAGGTTTGTTTTTAGATTAATTAGGGCATGATGGTCGTCACAGGCTTGGAGGGCCAAAGGGCCTGTTCCTGTGCTGTACTTTTTCATTTGTTCATTTGTATTAAGGGCAATGAAAGTGAGTGGCACAGCTGTTATTTTTGATATGTGTGAGAAGATGTCTTGAGCAAGTGATAAGGCAGCACAGAGGGCATGCAGAGTTGGAGACAGTGAGTGTGAGAGAATATGTTGATTGCACAAGTGAGAGTGGCAGTTCATAGAATCATAGAATCCCTACAGTGTGGTAACAGGCCATTTGACCCAACAAATCTATACCAACTCTCTGAAAAGCATCCCGCCCAGACCCATCCCTGTAACCCTGCATTTCCTATAGCTAATCTACCTAACCTACACATCCCTGGACATGATGGGTAATTTAGCACGGCCAATCCACCTTACCTGCACATCTTTGGACTGTGGGAGGAAACTGGAGCACCAGGAAGAAACCCACGCTGACACAGGGAGAATGTGCAAACTCCACACAGACAGTCACCTGAGGATGGAATCAAACCCAGGTCCCTGGCACTGTGAGGCAGCAGTGCTAACCACTGAGCCACTGTGCCGCCCCTACGTTGATATGTTGATTGCAAGAGCGAGAGCAGCAGTTGGAAGCGGGTACAGTGGCAGAGAGAGAGTGAGGGTGAGGCATTGGAGAGAAGCTGGTGACACTTACACTGGTGGAGTGAGGAAGGTTATTGAACTTATTCCTACAATACTAGGCATTCCATCAGATAGCTGAGACTATTCTAACCTACTTGGTAACCTCCATGGCTGGTCCTGGGGAAGGATGAAGTCCTGTCTCTGGCTTGACAATACCTGCTTATGTCAAAGGAGATCTCATTACTGTTAAGCTTAATAGAAGAGTGAATGTCTGAGACTACACAGGGTGGGCAGAAATGTTCCATCGATCATGAGCTGGTCGGATCAACAATTACCCACAGGATTGCATTGGGTATCTTTTCTCACACTGGTACCTCTGCTGCAATAACGTCTTTCAATGGGTAGCTATTCACTCTTTGCTGCTCTGTAACTGTGCCCTATCAACAGGGATGAACATTCAGATGACAGAAATTTGAAAGAAGATAGAGATGATGTGAAAATAATTAATGTTTAACCTAAATGGTTCAGCTGCCAATACAGCCTGGTGAACAAAGAGTAATAGTAAATTTGAATTTGATGGCAGAGGATAAAACTGCACAGGTTCAAGAGGAATGTTTCAATTCACCTCCTCCCAAGGAAAATAAGCAGCGGTAGTGATAGACATAAGTCAACTGCAATCCTCAAGCAACATGACTGAGCATGCGAACACATTGGGTTCACCAATAAGACACCCGAAGAGGCCAAATAGAGACGTTCTAATCAACAAATTGAAATGAAGACAGAGATGTATAAACAGATAAAGAACAAAGAATTGCTCACGCAGATTGATTGGGCTGCAGACAACTTCACAAGAGAAACCAATGGTGTGGGAATGACCAACGTCCACAGATTCAGATCACAAATATTGCCTGGTCCAAAAATCTAGGATAATGTAAAAAAGAAAATACCAGTTTCAACTGAGCAGGCATTTTTGTGTTAATTCATTCATGAGATGTGAGGGTCACTGGCTGGGCCAGGATTTATTGCCCATTCTCAGTTGCCCTTGCGAAGGTGGTGTCGATGAACTTCCTGAATCATTGCAGCCGTTCATTGTAGGTGCACCTGTAATGCTGTTAGGAAAGGATTTCCAGGATTATGACCCAGCACCACTGAAGGAACAATGATGCAGTACCTAGTCAAGAAGGTGAGTAACTTGGAAGGGGTCTTGCAGGTGGTGTGACCTCATCTATCTGCTGCCCTTGTCCTTCTAGATGATTTGGGTTTGGAAGGTGTTATCCAAAAAACATTGGAGAATTTCTGCTACACGTCTTATAAATGGGTACACAGTGCTGCCACTGTGTGTCAGTGATGCAAAGAGTGTCTTTGGATGTAGTATCAATCAAGTGGGCTGCTTTGTTTTGGATGGTGTCAAGATTCTTGAGTGCTGTTGGAGCAGCACGCATCTAGACAAGTGAGGAGTATTCCATCACACTCCTGACTGGTGCCCTCTAGATGGTGAACAGGCTTTGGGGAGTAGGGAGGTGAGTTGCTCGCTGCAGTATTCCTAGCCTCTGACCTGCCACATTATGTAAATGGTGAATTCAGTTCAGTTTCTGGTCAATGGTGACCTCCAGAATGTTGATAGTTAAGGATTACTGATGGTAATGCAATTGAATATTAAGAGATGATGGAAAGTCAGCAAAAGAATCAAGTTCAACAGTCCTCAAGCCAAAGACCAATCAATCTTCCAAGTCCAAAAACAATGCATTCTAGAAGAAGTGTGAAACCTGCAAACTGCCTGAATTTGTGAAGTCAGAGACTTGCGGAGATTTGGGGGTTGGTAAACCTAATTATATACATGAATGTATCAATGGTAACAATGGGAGAAAAGAAGATGTTGAATATGATACAATATAAATACGGAATGCTGGAAAAACTCAACAGATCTAGCTGCATCTGTCCAAAGAGAAACAAAGCTAATATTTCAAGTCCAATATGACTCTTCCAAAAGTTCAGAAATGGTTAATTTTAGAGACTACATTAAGCTCCACCCACTGTGATAATGATAGAAGAACTTGGGTAGCTAAGGTAGAGCATCTTAGGATCTAGTGGAGTGAAGTTCACAGGTCTCTGCATAATCTTAGTAACAATGTCTTAATTACTATTAATCCAGAGACTTAGATAATGTTCTAAGGACCCGGGTTCAAACCCCGTCATGGCAGATGGTGGAATTTGAATTCAATAAAATATCTGGAATTAAGAGTCTAATGATGACTGTGAATCCATTGTTGATTGTTGGAAAAACCCATCTGATTCACTAATGTCCTTTAGGGAAGGATAATTGCCATCCTTACCTGGTCTGGACTACATGTGACTCCAGACCCACAATAATGTAGTTGACTCTTAACTGCCCTCTGGGCAATTAGGGATGGGCAATAAATGCTGCCTAGCCAGCAATGCCCTTATCCTATGAATGAATAAAGAAAAAAATTATGCAATAAGCTACATCTTGTTTAAGGCAAGAGTTTCTAAACTTCTAACTTGCTATGTTATTTTCCTTTACCTCTGTAAACCAATTGGGCCCTCAGATCTAGTAAGGGAAACAGAAGAGTGACAGCAAATGACTCCAACACAAGCTGGTAGTGCTCGGCATTGCAACATCTATAGCAATGATAAATTTTTATTAAACTTTGGTTCAGCTTCAATTGGTGTGCTATGTCCACAGTTGTAGGCATCTCACTTTAAGAAAGACATGAAGCTTTTAAGAGAGTATTCAGAAAAGATTTATGAGAATAGTCCTAGATCCAGTTACATGAATAGATGGGCAAAGCTAGCATTGTTCTCTTCAGTGAAGAGAAGGCTAAGAATGAATTTGCTAGAGGTATTCAAACATGGGAGGTCTGTTCAATACATATGAAGGAAACTGCTGTCATTGGAGGTAGAGTCAAGACTGAGAGGGCTGAAAAGAAATAACCATGACATAATGAGAAAACTTTTCATGCAATTAATTGTTAAGATCTAGAATGCAGTGCCTGAGAGTATGGTGGAGGCAGATTCAGTTGGCTTGCAAAAGTGATTTGAATAATTATCTGAAAATAAAATAATTGAAGAACTATTGAGAAAAATCAGGAAATGAGACTTCACAGAGTCTCACAGACATTATGCGATAAATGGCCTCCTTCTGTGCTAAAACTGTTCTATCATTTTGTAAAGCACTTAGATATCTTGCAGTACTTTTTCAGGAAGCCTCAGACAAATTATAATATCCATATTACTGGCTACTTTGAAACCAGGTATCTGAGATTATAACAGGAATAAACCTAAAATCTTAATCATTTGTTTGGCTTGGAACCAAACCAAACAACATATGTACTATTGAACATTAGGAGTAGTGGAAGCTATGGAAATTTATATGTCTAGATGCTGGTTACTGATCATATGTTTAGCTGAAGTGGTTTAGAAAAACGTTTATGTTGCCTTCTGCCAAACTGCCATTAAGTAATCTTATTAAAATGTCTCTCAGTTCCAGTAAAACAGGCCATAACACATGAATGTCTAGATTGACATTCTTTTCCACTTACTATTACTGTAAACGTTACACCAACATCTGATTCTATACGTTCAAGATTTTGCAGCAAACAAAAGTCAGAAGGATACTCCTTTGAAGGTTTAATCTTTGCAACACCAACAGATTCAAGCTGTTCCAATATAACTTCAGTTTAAGTTTGAGGCAGGGAAGGGCAGGCACATAAAACCATGTCAGATTATTTATAACTACCGCAAAAATTATAAAAGACTGAGGTAATGGATAAAAAACTGGTTTCATTAGCAAAACCCACAAAATATTTTTCTTTATTTCATGTCGGTATGGAAATGTTTACACTTAGCAGTTGAGTTTGAAGCTGGAAAACCAAGCAACACGGTATCAGAGATAGTAGGAACTGCAGATGCTGGAGAATCTGAGATAACAAGGTATAGAGCTGGATGAACACAGCAGGCCAAGCAGCATCATAGGACGTCCTGCTCCTATGATGCTGCTTGGCCTGCTGTGTTCATCCAGCTCTATACCTTGTCATCCAAGCAACACGGTATGTGTCTATGACAACTCACCCTTATGTCATGTAATTAACACAGTAAATGGCCCAAGGCTGTTCACTGAAGAGAAATGTGCTGTGAACATTGATAGGAAAGTTATGTAACTGCAAACAAGGTCAGAGAGATAAGTTTAGAGAAGATTTCTGAAAGCTTGCAGACAGGCAGTGAGGCAGGTAAGTCTGAGGTAGGGAGTTCCAGACAGCAGGCTGAAACTGCTGAGTGGTCTGCTGCTAATGTTGAAGTGGAGGGAGGTGAGGGACATATGAAGCCTGTTTTTGGAAGATAGAAGAGCGAGGATTGAGGGCTGCAGAAGAAAAATTAGAACTGTGTGGATATGGAGAAGTTTGTGAATAAAAATAAGGATTTTTAATTCAAAAGATCAGAGGATGGGAAGCATTGGTGATTGGAAAGCTGGATGGCTGACATTTAGAACTGGATGTGGGAGATGGATTTTTGTGAGTTTCATGTCTGTGTTAGATAGATGCAAAGGCTAGTAAGGAGAACACTGGAGAAGTCGACGTTTATGGTTAAAAAAAAACACTAAGACTTCCAATGTACTGTGGGAGATATAGCAGTCTATTCAGGTTTGAAAGAGCTGGTACCGAGGAATGCCCTAAGCAGCACTCTCTGTACACATTTGGTGGAAGAGCACTTTAGGATCTCACCATCCAGATCCTCTTCATAGTCTCCATAACAATATTTATCATATCAGTGTAACTTGCACTTCTTTGCTAACCTTTGACAAACTAAATCGTGTTTAAGATAAGAGTTTTAGATAAGCAAGTGGCTTCTCTCTCTCATATGAACAGAATAGTTCCCTACCCTGATGAAAGACTGTGGCAGCAGAACAGTCTGTGCTCTGGATCAGTTAAAGTAATGGTGCCAACAAGTATCGAACCATCGTTAGCCTTGATCAGATAAGGATCAGGTTAGTGCGCTGCTGCTTGGCAGCTGTGTCAATGGCATTTTGATTAACCAGGAAGTTGAAGAAGAAGCCACCAAATACAATGGATCAATAAATGTTTTTGATTTCTATTGGCTCAATCTTATAGTGGACCAGACAAATCTGGCACCAACATCCTGGGCAATGACTGAATTTTATTCTTTTTCTCACAATCTCTATCAGGCATCAGCAACTAAATATAAAAATGGGAAAGGCACCTATCTTTATCTCAGTGATTTGGGAGGAGGTGGGTAGAGAATAATCCAAGTAAATTATTGGTTCAAATGAAATAATTGGGAGTGAGGATGGTGACCAGTGGTGTGATGTAGTATATAGGATTAATAGTTTTGAACTAATAGTTTAAATGGCTTCATCATGCGACACTGGGATCTAATGCAAGAAAGTTCGAGTGAAGTCCAGCTCAGCCATATATCTGTACATGGTGTTGTATAAAGTAGTAGTTATGAAAAGCATTAATCTGGGAGCTAAACTGAATCTCTGCCCCTTTGACACGTAGTACAGACAATCAGGCAATCATAAGGAGGCTAGAAGAGTTCTGGGTGGTTGTAGCTGGAGATAGTCATGTCTTCTACTCTTCATGTTACTATCAGAATAGTGTATATAGTTATTAGAATGTAATAAAACTTATCTTGTGATCTAAGATAAGTTTCGCTTCTGCAGTGCTTATTCATGGTTCATTCCTCACCACTAACCAGTAGAAAGCCCTAAAACTAAAGTAGGAAGAATGATTTTGACAGAATTCTAACTTTAATTCTCTTCCCCAAACAATGGGTTGGAGACAATGTAATTGAAACACTATGGGGGCACAACTGAGAGCCCAGAAACATGTATGAAGAAAGGTCACTGGACGCGAAACATTAACTCTGCTTTCTCTCCACAAATGCTGCCAGACCTGCTGAGATTTTCCAGCAATTTCTGCTTTTGTAACATCACAGCTATGATCGTCTTACTGAATGTCTTTGATTGAAAATCCATCTTAAAAGGCAGCCATCCACTGTCCTTTACACTGCTTCCAATGAAATCATGAGGACCAGTGAATTAACAATTAGAAAATATATTAGTATTTTGTTAACTTCCCAGACACTTTGGTCCAGATCTTCCAGTCCCTGTATAGTCAGAGACAAAATATCTCCTCGGAAGACCCAACTAACTGATTATAGGTTGATTATTTGGAAAGTTTAAACTTTTGATAGGCAAGTACTCAATGTCTGGAACTCTACCAAAAAGTTCCCAACTCCACCTTAAAGACTTGTGGTGATTTCTGTATTGTTTACTTGAATAATTAGCCAGGAAACCTGCTTTGACTCTTTGACAATGCAACTGACCAGTCCACACGTCACTCACACTGATCCCAATAATCAGTCCAACCTATTGACTCCCTGACATCCTCTGGTGGACCCTGAGCTACCTATCTGTGCACCGCCTTGCTATCTTTTCCAGCCTGCTCATCTTGTTATCCTATCCTTCTGCCACTCAACCCACCTTAGCAGCCTGCTCCTTTCTATACTTCAACCCACCTCCCGTTAAGCCAGAAGACATAGGAGCAGAAGAAGGTCGTTTGGCCCATTGACTCCACTCTGTCATTCAATGAGATCATGACTGATCTGATAAACGTTAACTCTACTTTCCTGCTTTATCCCCATACTCACTTAATTGACTCAAACTCAGTCAACAACACACTGAGAAGTTGCTTAAATGTCTCTCGGCCATCCAGTGGCTTAGTAAATGAATAAATTTATCTGAATATGGCAATCACTGCTTTAAGAAGGAGGCTTCTCCAACTGTCCTGTTGTGGAAGGATTCAGCTGGATTAAAGATACACTGTGCCTTTCTGAGGCCTCCAGGATTGAATGTTGGACCCAGAAATGCAGGGGACCGATGCAGGATAAAGATGTGCATGTGAGAGCAGTGATATGATGGTGATTGCTGCTCTTGTAAGATTTCAGCATTGTGTCCGTATCTAGAAAGTATGAAAGAAGTCAGATAACTTTCCAGAATCCATTTTGTGAAAGGTGTTATGGTTATACATGTTATTTCATCTTGCTTTCAGATATGACTTGACAGTAACAAGTTCCAGCGCTATGCCAGTCATGTTAATATGTATCACATTTTGGGATGATGTATACCAATTTATTTTAAGGTAGCTGCATGGCAATCACCTATATGTACTTAAAACAGCCAAAGTCAGCCTATGCTCTTAATGCTAAGCTGTGCCTGAATGTGCAATTACTGTCATTCCTCTGTATCTGCTAGGGTTCCATTCCCGAGAACTCTCATGAATGATGAAATTCACGAATGCAGAGCTTGTTAACAACAGATTAAAAATTGTGGACGTTGCCTTTTGTTGTTACATACTTTTTGGCACGGATAGGCGAATTTGCGATTCGTGATTTTGTAAATACAGAGGATTTACTGCAACAGAAACAGAAATTATTGGAGAAACTCAGCAGGTCTGGCAGCATCTGTGGGAGAAAGCAGAGTTAATGTTTTGAGTCTGGTGACTCTTCACCAGAACTCGTAGAAGCCAGCATTCACAGTTCTTTGTTTTATTTTAGATGCAATTAACAGAACTGGCCCTGACATGATTCCAGTCATAAAATCTCGACTTTGGTATTTAATCTTTGCCATGTTTGCTTTTTGAAGCTGAAAGCAGCAAAGCAGCTTGAAAGAAATATGTCTTTCCTTATTTGTGATTAAGATCGAAAGATTTTATTCTGCTTCAGGTATTTTGCATTCTACTCTGCTACTTCATGCCTATACCTGCTTAAATGTAAGCAAATGTTATTCTGTAAGTGATAGTAATTCAGGTGATATGATTGAGGTAATTCAATACTCTCTTCAATCACTAAATTGCACAACGTGCCACATTTTCAACTTGGCAGCTATAGTGTATCTGTATAAAAGTAACCAGTGTTGAATATTTAGGGAGAAAAAGTGCCATAGCAAAACAAAAAGACTAGGAGCACAGAAGCAATATGTGAGAAGGGAGCGTTCAGTGCAGCATATGTTTTACACAGTAATAAAAGTGTGAAATTGATGTTTAGTGATAGCACAAAATAGGCCAACAGAGAATCCAAAATGGCTGAGTGAATGCCCGGCCAATTTTACACTTTACTATATTCTTTTTTCCACTGAGGTTTTTGACCAAGGTGGTCTTGGTGACCTGTTGCATGGCTGGGCTGAGGTCCTGGACATCCTGATCCTGCCCACCAAGGCTGATAGGGACAGCAGGAGGTTTGACACAAGCTACTGTCCTCAGGGTGGGATGTATCAGACACAGGAACACATGCTGTCACCATTTCAGATGTTGTGTAGCTCAGCCCCACTGGTCAGTTGGAAAGTTGGTATTTTTTGAACAAGTGGCAAGGAGGATTGATGAAGGCAGACCGGTGGACATTATCTATATGGAACAAAAATTGAAGTTGCAGGAAAGGCTCAGCAAGTCTGGTAGCATCTGTGAAGAGAATCAAAGTTAACGTTTCAGGTCCAGTGACCCTTCCTCAGAACTGATGGTAGCTAGGAGAATGTCTGTTTATATACAGAAGATAGGGTTTAGGGAGAGGGTAAGAAGTAAACGATGGTTGGGGATAGAGCCCAAAGAGAGAGAACAACAGTTGGACAGACAAAGGAGTGGATAACAATCTGGCTAGGAGGGGTGAATAGCTATTAGTGGGGACTGTTAGTGACTAACAATAGGTAGTGTGTAATGGTAGGCAATGTGATAACAAGGTCTGGTGTGTGGGGTAGGGGGCTAGGATATGGGAGAGTTCAGGCCCAAAAATTATTGAACTTGACATTGAGTCCAGAGGGCTGCAGGGTCCCCAAGTGGAAAATGAGGTGTTGTTCTTCCAGCGTGCGTTGAACTTTGCTGGATGGCTCAGTGGCTCAGTGGTTAGCACTGCTGCCTCACAGTGCCAGGGACCCAGGTTTGATTCCACCCTCAGGTGACTATCCGTGTGGAGTTTGCACATTTTCCCCATGTCTGTGTGGGTTTCCTCTGGGTGCTCTGGTTTCCTCCCACAGTCCAAAGATGTACAGGCTAGTTGGATTGACCATGCTAAATTGCCTGTAGTGTTCAGGGATGTGTAGATTAGGTGGATTGGTGGGGGGCTAGTGGGAGGCTCTGAGAGTCAGTGTGAACTTGTTGGGCTGTAGGGCCTGTTTCCACACTGTAGGGATTCTATGATTCTATGAACACCGCAGCAAGCCAGAGACAGAGATGTTGACCAGTGGTGTGTTAAAGTGGCAGGCAACTGGAAGGTCAGGGTGTTTTTGGCGAGCAGAATGTAAGTGTTCTCTGAAGCGATCACCCAGTCTATGATTCGTTTCCCCGATATAAAGGAGACCACATTGTGAGCAGCGAATGCAGTAGACTAGATTGTCAGAAGTGCCGGTAAAGTGCTGCTTCATCTGGAAGGTACGTTTGGGACTTTGGATACTAGGGATGGAGAAGGTAAATGGGCAGGTGTTACACCATTGGTGGTTGCAGGGGAAGGTGCCGTGGGGCTCTGGTGTTGGGGATGAAAGAAGAGTGTACCAGGGTGCCCTGGAGGGAACGGTCCCTGAAAAAGGCGGACAAGGGGGGAGGGGGGAATATGTGTCTGGTGGTGGCATTTCATTGAGGTGGCAGAAATTTTGGCTGATGATCTTCTGGATGTGGATGCTGGTGGGATAGTAGGTAAGGACAAGGGGAACCCTATCGCTGTTGCGAGAGGGAAGAGAAGGGGTGAGGGTGAAAGTGCAAGAGATGAGTCAGATCCAGTTGAGAAACCTGTCAACAATGGTGCTGGGGAATCCTCGTATGAGGAAGAAGGTGGACATTTTGGACGCTCCCAGTTTCAGAATTTCCAGTTTGCAGGCTCCAGCTGCCTTCTCTTTACCATGGATGTGCAATCCCTCTACACACCTATCCCGCACCAGTATGGTCTCAGGGCTGTCTGCTTCATCCTTGAGCAAAGACCTGATCCGTACCCACCCACCACCACCCTTCTCCGCTTGGCTGAGCTTGTCCTCACCCTGAACGACTTCTCCTTTAACTCCTCTCATTTTCTTCAGGGCAGAGGGGTGGCCATGGTTACCTGCATGGGCCCCAGTTATGCCGGTCTCTTCATGGGGTACGTGGAACATTCCTTGTTCCAGTCCTATTCTGGCCCCCACCCACAATGTTTTCTCCGATTATATCAATGATTTCGTTGGTGCTGCTTTCCCCTCTCACCCGGAATTGGAAAATTTAATCAATTTCGCTCCCAGTTTCCACTCTGCCCTCATTTTCACCTGGTCTATCTCTAACTCCTCCGTTCCCTTCCTCAACCGCCGAATGTGTAACACCTGCCCATTTACCTCCTCCCTCCCCAATATCCAAGGGCCCAAACATACTTTCCAGGTGAAGTAGCACTTCACTTGCCTTCCCAGAATCTCGTCTCCTGCATTCGCTACTCACAATGTGGTCTCCTTTACACTGGGGAAACAAAGCATAGACTGGGTGACCACTTTGCAGAACATCTTCATTCTGCTCGCAAAAAAGATCTTGAGCTTCCAGTTGCTTGCCACTTTAACATACCACCCTGTTCCCTGGCCAACATCTCTGTCTCCGGTTTGCTGCAGTGCTCCAGCGAAGCTCTGCGCAAGCTAGAAGAACAACACCTCATTTTCCGCTTGGGAACCCTGCAGCCCTCCGGACTCAATATTGAGTTCAATAATTTTATGACCTAAACTCTCCCATGTCCCAGCCCCCTACTCCACACACCAGGCCTTGTTATCACATAGCCTGCCATTACACCCTATCTATTGTTAGTCTTTAGCAGTCCCCATTAACAGCTATTCACCCTCCCAGCCAGATTGTTATCCACTCCTTTGTCTGTCCAACTGTTCTTCTCTATCTTTGGGCTCTATCCTCACCCATCATTTACTCCTTACTACATCTGTCCACCCTATCTTCTGTATAAAACCAACATTTTCCTCGCTGCCATCAGTTCTGAGGAAGGGTCACTGGATCCAAAACATTAACTCTGATTTCTCTTCACAGATGCTGCTAGACCTACTGAGCTTTTCCAGCAACTTTGTTTTTGTTTCTGATTTACAGCATCCGCAATCCTTTCGGTCTTCATTGTCAAATGGGCTTCAGCAACACATTCAACAAGGTGCCACATGATAGACTGGTTAGCAAAGTTAGATCACATGGACTTCAGGGAGAGCTAGCCATTTGGATACAAAATTGGCTCCAAGTTAGGAGGCAAAGGGTGATGGTGGAGCGTTGCTTTTTGGCCTGGAGGCCTGTGACCAGTGGTGTGGCCCAAGGATCAGTGTTGAGTCCACTGCTTTTTGTTATTTATATAAATGATTTGGATGTGAATATGAAGGGTATGGCTAGTAAGCTTGCAGATGACATCAAAACTGGTGGTGAATTAGACAGCTAAGAAGGTTACCTCAGAGCACAACAGGACCTTGATCAGATCGGCCAATGGGCTAAGGAATAGCAAATGGAGTTTAATTTAGATAAATGTGAGGGGTGCATAAATAGGAAAGGGTTAGAGAGATATGGACCAAATGCTAGCAAATGGAATTAGATTAATTTAGGATACCTGTTGCCCGTGGACAAGTTGTACATCTCACTGCTGTCCATCTCTATGACTCTATAATGGCAGCCTGCTAAATCTGTTCAACTCCGAGGCATAAGAGTAGCCAAAATCTTGAACTCTCAATCCTTTCTGTGCTCTGATCTGCCCTGAACTGAGTCCTTGGCTGAAGTTTGTATTTCTGTTGAAGCAAAGGCACTGGCTTAGTCCAAGCTGACTCCTGACTGGGCTCTAGCTGCATGCTCGAGTGTCTGTTCCTTTGCAAACCACCTTTTCCAAGAGGACCTCTAGATCTTCTTCTAAAAATGGCCCAGCATTTGGGATAAAAAGGAAAGTCAAGAAAAGCTCAGCAGGCCTGGTAGACTTACAGAGCTCCGAGTTACATTGAGTGTTTTGTTGCGCAGACACCACCAAGTCTAGCAAGGTCTTTCATTGCATGTACCAAGCTTGCCACACCTACCCTGCCTGTGGTGTCCCTCAAATTCAGTTCTAGCCCCATCTAAACACACCCTGTTCCCAAATTGCCACTCAGTTGATACAACCCACACCAACCCCCCAACACACTGGCATCCCTTCCGTCTGTGCTATCTTTAAAATCCACTGTGTACCTGGATGACCACTGGCATGCCATGCTAACCTGCTCATTGAAGGACAGATTCTGAATGTGGCAGAGCAGGGGAAGATGGGGCCGTGATCCTCCAACAGGGACCTGGCGGCCCTGGTTTAGTGGGTAGTGCACCGTAGGTTCATTCTCTTCCTGTAGGATAGACAGAGGAGGCCACACCACCAGACCGTGGTAGCCTGGTCTGAAGTTACCAACCTGATCAGTGTCATCTCCACTGTGTGAAAATACAGCTAGTACTGGCATACGAACATTAATAACCTTCTCTGCTCTGGCAGGGAAAGAGCCCCTGCCACCTCACACTCTCTCTATTTCTGTTACTACACCCAACACCCCACCAAAACTCATTTTCTATCTCTCACTACTTCCTGCAACATCTTCCCCCACCCACTTTCACACCCATCTCTCGCACCCCTCTCTCGCACCCCTTTCTCGTACCCCTCCCTCACAGCCATCTCTCACACCATTAACCCACCACAGCCTTTGTGGAGGCACTTTTGGCCTTTCCCTTATAACATCTGGGTTCTTTTGGAATCTTTGTTTCCGAAAGTCTAACTGCCCACAAGCTGTTCAGCAATGCCTGTGGCAGGGGAGGTGCAACATACAGAGGAGGTGGGTGACAGGACCAAGCATGGATTATGTGAGTAACTGGTAGGCTCTAACTGAGTTAGCACTGTGACAGCAAGTGAGCAGCCCTGAGATACAGACCGGCCCAGTCCGTGAGCTGGGTGCCCTTCTCTGCATGCGTAATGTTCTTGCAGCAACCTTTAAATGCTGGTTGCCAAGGCCCCAGTGCAAGCCTGTGTATCTAGTTCACCCTGGCAGTGCTTTGGAGAAGTGCCATGATGGTCCTGATGGACTGGCAGATTCCAGATACCAATGTCTGTGAATGAGGGAGGCATGAGGCTGATACCAATAGATTATCCCCTGGGCTTCAGTTTGATCAAAGCAACATGGAGGCCATTTGGAGCAAGCAGTGAGCTGAATCTGCCACGGGCCCGCTCTGGCTTCCAAATTGAGTTTCCTAAACGTTTGGTGAGTTTGGTAAGGAAGAAAGCTGAATATTAATGATGTTAGCTTTGTCAACAAAGTGTTTAACAAACGATAATACACTTGAACTGGCGAACTGCCACTGCTTGAAATGCAGGTGATATGAGATGCTCCTGATGTTGAGATGGGTCTGACTGGACTTCTCATCTGACATCTCAGCATAGCCCACATTGCTCTGCTCCTGTAAGATTCAAGTCAACATTTTGAGTCCAATAGAACTCTTCTTTGCAAATCAGTTCTTAGGTGACTAGCTGCTCGGCCATGAGCAGCTAGTGTATGACTCATCTGGGTCCTGGCAACTTCCCTAGAAGGTGGTAGATGCCTTGAGTGTCTCAAATGGAAAGGTGTTGAGAAAGAAAAGAATCACTGCAGCTTTCCCTTGCTCAAGGCAGGAAGCCTACTGAGACCGATCCTGAAGCCTGTATTTTCAGAGGGCAGAAAGCAGCTTCAATGGTGGTGTGTATGCAGTATCTGCAGCTTGTCAACTCACATGGGGTGCCACAAAAATGATACATAATTGAATATATATTAAAGGCAAGAACCAGCAAATCCAGCCACAGGCTGACAATGGCATGATTATCACTTGGTGAATAACGTACATCATGATGATGTGATGGATGATGCTGGTGCTGAAGGAATTGGCTGCCATTTCCCTCAGCTCCTTCGGGTCTCCATTTCATCTCACCCTCTTAAGACCCTTTCACCTCTGCAGCACTCACCATACATGCGTGAAGGAATGATTTTTATTGTCATGTGTATTTTACAGTGAGATAAACAGTAAAATACAGTGAAAAGCTGTCATCATGATCCGGTGCCATTTTGAATAGTTTCGGAATAAGGAAAAAACTAGAAAGATATAGCTTAAAGAGAGTCCATCAGTCCTGAACCAGGTCATCATCAACAATGCCTGCATCACCATTCCTCCTCCTCCGCCTTGCTGCTATCCATACCAGACCCAACCAATATTGAAGTCGCTGATCCTCAGGCTGCCTGTGTTGAACCCACTAATATCAGAGTCCCATCTCTCGCGGCTGTGCCCAGCCTAATGAGGCCTAATGGCCTTATTTTACATTGTAGAAACACATGGCCAATAGCAGAATCGTCCTGGCCCTATGCCCAAGTTCACAGGACCCTCTGTGTGCTGGAAATCTGTAGGGGTAGAGTGAGCTTGCTGTTTGGGGAATGAAGTACAAGATACAATGTGCAAACATGGTATGTAGAAGCATAATCTGGTTAAACATTTTAATCATATGATGGCAGAAGCTGTAATGTTACTGCCAAAACTTGTAAAGAATATGATTGCCAGTACAGCAAGCTTCAAAGAGGCTTGTGTGTTGTGACTCTAAGTTGGGTGCTGCATTATAAGATTGAACTTGGTGAGAAAGCAATTGCTTTTTTCAAAAGATTTTTTTTTGAACATCAATAGAAGAGTTTTCAAATAAATCACTTTGCCTTCAGCAATTCTATTGTTCTGCTAAACTTCTCTTCCTCGTGAAAAGATTCTGCAGAATGTAACCCTTCAAACAGCATTCAATCACCACCCCATGTGTCTCTTTAAATTTCTTTTTATACCCACTTGCCATGCAAAAGTCTTTGAAACCTTTCAGTAATTAAAAGATGCTGTGTAATTGCAAGTTAGATTGTGCTTCATTGAGCAACAGAAATATCCAATAAAAAAGGAAGCTGGTTAGTGCTTTATACATGTGTTTGCTCTTTGAAAGAACAGCTGTACTTAATTGTAAATTGCTTATGTTCATCCATAACCTTGTAAATTTGTCATCCTCAACTCCCTTTCATTTTAATTAATAGATCGAACTTCTACTAGGTTTTTGGGCAACATGCCCCAAATTCCAACAAATCTGAGTGAAAGAAGTTCTCCTTATCTTTCCTATAGATATTTTGCCAATGATTTTAAATCTATGACTTTGGGTTGTTGTCCCACTCACTACAGATTTCTCTATTCAATCTACCAGAAGCTCTCAATTTATTAAAAATCTCTATGTTTGACTTTGATCTCATTTCCAATGGGAATAATACTAATTTTTCCAATGATTCCTTATAACTAAAATCCCTCTTTCTCAGTAATTTCCTGGAGGACTTCCTTTGAAGGCTTTTCAAGGGAAGAATTGAGCGAACGTGAGATGTTAAGAGTATTATTTTGTTTTCTTGGAGAAACTAGTTTCAGTGTTGATTCCAGTTGATTCATAACCATATGCATAAATGGGCCTTATCTGATTGACAGGTTGTGATGAGTGGAGACTTTCGAGGGTCTGTGCTGGGTCTCAATGCTTTTTTAAGTTACGTGAATGACTTAGATGAAGGGAACAAAGGCATGGTAGCTAAATTTGTAGATGGCACCAAGATAGATCTGTTGTGGAGAAGACATAAAATGGTTGTAGACAGATAAAGATAAGTTGAACAAATGGGCAAAAATCTAGTCGATCGAGTATAATGTGTGAAAATGTGAAATTGTTCACTGTGGCAGGAAGAATAAAAAATGCAGAATATTAATCAAACAGAGAACAACTGCGGAATTCTGAGGTGCAGAGGAATTTTGTGTTTTTATTGAGGTGATCTTATTGAATGGTGGAGCAGGCTCAAGGGGTCAAGTGGTCTTTTTTTTCCTATTTGGTATGTTTGTATATTTGCAACTAGTTCTACCAGCTTCTGTATATTCTTGTTTCAATACACACAGAGTATGACAAGAAGCTTTAGCTAAATAGTACACCTGCAAGTATCATATATTCTAAATAGGATAGTATGAGACACAGTATACATTGTCATGCCCAGAAGGCATGAAGAGACATCCTGAATTGTTTCTTTTAAAAAGACTACATGCTATTGTTTTATTCAAATGAATGCTTGCTGGATTTAAGATGGTTGTACCAACCACAGAATGTACTTTATAGAAAATTATCATAGACGAAAGCGAACTCAAATTTCTTCTGGAATGTCATATCCTGGTATTGTGTAGAAACTCGAGTCAAACATATACAAAGGAACTATAGACAATTCATCTCCCCAGCTAGGATTGGTTTAAAGAAAATTATTGAAAACTCATTTGGCCTGTGATGGCACTAATGACTCTCATTGTTATCTTCTACAACACACAATAGTCTTGACAGATGCAACAAAGATACCTTGTTAACTAAAATGAACTAAAAGTCCTCGGGATGTACATACATAGCATCACACCAGGACTAGTATTCACATATAACATTACTCATATGTGCTATAGACAAAATACCTTTGGCTTGATGGCAGCATCCTGTGAGTGACAAACACCACTCATGTCAAACAACCAGCTTAATCTGTTTCAGAAACCATTTGAGATATCTTACCTATCTGAGGGAGATTGGACATTTTTCAGGATCAAAAGTGAAAGGCCTTAGGCTCATTCAGGAGTTTGTGTGATTTACAAGAGAAAATGATCTGATCAGGATAACCATTGCCCGAAGGATGGCTCAAATGTGCTGTAATTCAATGTCAAGTTTACACAATGAACAAATTGCTCTGGTGCTATTTTCAAATTGCTAATGCGGTAGGCGGATGGGGGTTATGAGTCCTTTTATTCTTCTTCAAGTTAGAAATACTAGAAAGAATGTCAGGCCTATGTGATTTGACTAGGTTGGGAATTATACATGTACATAATATAAGTAGAGAGGATAGTAAACCAATTGCCACAGCTGGGTCTTGGGACTTCACTCACAGTTGCCGGTCTACTCATTCATTCGTGCAATTTCACGAAAAGTGTCATACTAATAGTAACTTTATTAAAGGGGACACTAGCCCTATTCAATATGTATCTAACAGACACATGCTAATAGAACAAAATTGTTTGGTGTCCTGCAAACTATTCAAACCTGATAGATGGTTCTAAGGGCTGATTAATATTATAATCTTTTCATAGTTTCACAGACATAGTGTCTGGGATAGTATTGTTCTGAACAGATTACAAAATTAACACATACTCAGGGGTAGTAGGAACTGCAGATGCTGGAGAATCCGAGACAACAAGGTGCAGGGCTGGATGA
>NC_063332.1:60847509-60870014 GCF_021869965.1 Rhincodon typus | reverse complement strand
AAGGGTCTAGGCCCGAAACGTCAGCCTCTCTGCTCCTATGATGCTGCTTGACCTGCTGTGTTCATCCAGCCCTGCACCTTGTTGTCTCGGATTCACCAGCATCTGCAGTTCCTACTATCTCTTCTGGTGAAAACACTTCCTGCATGATCCCAAACAGATTTTCTTTTAAAATCCCAGAGTCTGTATACAGAGAATAAGAAACCAGCATATTGCTGTGTTGATAGTTTAACCAGCCAGGTAAGTTCTCACGGTCACTGTTTTCATTTCACTCTTTTCATAGAAAATGTCCCTTTACAAAATGGAACAGAGGTAATTATTAACTATTCAAGCCCGAAGCCAGTACTTCAAATAGGTTGTGTAACAATTATTTGCTGTTTCTACATTTGAGGTTTGTCTCAGCAAACAGGATACAGATTGTCCATAAATTCTGTTACTGAGAAACAAGAACACACAAAACTTTGTAAAACCCGTTATGAATAAAACCGTCAGCCCCTGAAGTAAGTTTCCCAAAGAAAATGCAATATTGCTTCACTTCATCCTCTGTTAGTGCCATTTTTCTCAGAATAATCATGATCAAATTCATGTCAGAAATGATGCATTGGGATTTGGCAATAGATTAGTAATCCAGAGTCTCAGGCTAATGTTCTGGGGACATAGGATTAAATACCACTTTGGCACATGGTGAATTTAATAAAAACCTGGAAATAAAAGCTAGTCTTCTGGCAATCATGTAACCATTGTTGATTGTCATTAATATCTATTTGGAACAAAAACAGAAGTTGCTGGAAGCTCAGCAGGTCTGGCAGCATCTGTGAAGAAAAAATCAGAGTTAACATTTCGGGTCTGGTCACCCTTCCTCAGAACTAATGGCAGCTGGGAAAATGTTGGTTTATATGCAGAATTTAGGGAGACGGATAGGGAAGGGAGTAAACGATAGGATAGAACCCGAAGAGAGAGAAGAGGAGTTGGATAGACAAAGGAGGTGATAACGATCTGACTAGAAGGGTGAATAGTTGTTAATGGGGACTGTTAGTAATTAACAAAGGTAATATGTAATGGCAGGCTGTGTGGTAACAAGGCCTGGTGTGTAGGGTAGGTGGCTAAGAAATAGGAGAGTTCAGGCCCTAAAATTATTGAACTCGACATTGAGTGCAGAGGGCTCAAGTGGAAAATGAGGTGTTGTTCTTCCAGCTTGCACTAAGCTTCACTAGAACACTGCAGCAAACCTGAGACAGAGATATTGCCCAGGGAACAGGGTGGTGTGTTAAAGTGCAGGCAACAGGTAGTTCAGAGTCTTTTCTGCGAGCAGAACGTAGATGTTCTGCGAAGCAGTCACCCAGTTTACGCATTGTTTCCCCAATGTAGAGGAGACCAGATTGTGTGCAGTGAATGCAGTAGACTAGATTCTGGGAAGTGCAGATGAAGTGTTGCTTCACCTGGAAGGTATGTTTGGGCCCTTTGATAGTGGGGAGGGAGGAGGTAAATGGGCAGGTGTTGCACCTTCACCGTTTGAAAAATGTATTTAGTTCACTTATGTCCTTTTGGGGAGGAATTCTGCCATCCTTACCTGGTCTTGCCTACATGTGACTCCAGAGCCACTGCAGTGTGGTAGTCTATTAAATACAGTCTGAAATGGCCTGAAGAACAAGCTGGAGAGGGCAAATAGGGATGGAAAACAAATCGCAGCTGTGCGAGCAATACCCATATTCCACATTTTGCTAAACCCTTAACACTTTACTTATTCAATATTGGCGTGAGAGAAGTAGGTTCTGGTTCATGGGCCATGGGCATCAGATTTAGGGAAAGTAGAATGATCCCACATTGTATTCCATTTGCCCCTTCTTTGCCCACTCTGCAAACTTGTCCCAGTCTTTCTGCAGCCTCCCCATTTTCTCAACACTAGTGTCCCTCCAACTATTTGTGTGCTTTCTTCAAACTTAGCAACAATGCTCTCAGTGCCCTTGTCCAGATTGTTAATCTATAATGTGAGTAGATGTGGTTCCAACACTGACACCTGTGGAACTCCACTGGTCACTGGCTGCCATCCTGAAAAAGACTCCTGTCTCCCCACTTTCTGCCTTCTGCCAATCAGCCAATCCCCTAAACATGCCAGTATCTTGCCTCTAACACTATTGGCTCTTAAATTATTTAGCAGTCTCCTCTGGAGAAAGGTCTTCTGGAAATCCAAGTAGATCACATACACTGTCTCTCCTTTGACTAACTTGCTTACTACCTCCTCAAAGAATTCTAACAGATTTGTCAAGCATGTCCTCCCTTTGACAAAGCCGTGCTAACTCAGCCCTAGTTTACCAAGCATTCCAAGTACTTTGCAATCTCTTCCTTAATAATAGACTCTAAAATCTTACCAACGACTCAGGTCAGGCTAACTGGCCCATAGTTTCTTGTTGCCTCCCTCCCTTCTTAATCAGGGCTGTTACTTTAGCATTTTCCAGTTTTCTGGGTCCCTCCCTGACTCTAGTGATTTCCTGAAAGATCCCCATCAATGCCTCTACATTCTCCTCAGAATGTCTCCTTCAGAACACTGGGATGTAGTCCATTTTGTCCATGTGATTTATCCACCTTCAGATCTTTCAGTTTCCGCAGTACTTTCTCCTTAGTGATGGCCACTACATTCACCTCTGCCCTCTGACTCTCTTGGAGTTCTGGTATACTGTGAAAACTGATGCAAAGTATCTATTCAGTTCCTCCGCCGTTTCTTTCTTTCCTGTTACTACTTCTCCACCCTCATTTTCCAGCGGTCCAATGTCTACTGTTGCCTCTCTCACCTTTTATATATCTAAAAAAACTCTTGCAATCATCTTTTATATTACTAGCTAGCTTACCCTTATATTTCATCTTCTCCCCAATTATTGTTTTTTTAGTTAATCTCTGCTGGTTTTTAAGGACTTCCCAATCTACAGGCTTCCCACTTAATCTTCATCATTGTATGCTTTTTCCTTTGCTTTTATGCTGTCCCTGACTTCTCTTGTCAGCCCTGGTTGCCTCATCCTCCCCTGAGTCCTCCTCCTCATCTGGATTGAGAGTGTGTCTTAAACCTAAATAAGGGCAACAACAGGGGCAAGAAACTGAGCTAGTTGAAGTGAGCTAATATATTAAACTAGGTGATAGATCAATAGAGACAAGATAGCCAACATTTAATAGGATTTTTTAGGATATGCAGAAATTGGTGAAAGTATCAAATTGAAGGAAAAAAAACAAAATAAGACTACACAAAGATGAGTTGCAGATCAGATGATTGGTTGGAGTATAAAGAAAAGCAGATAATGACTAAAAGAATAATAATGAGGAAGAAATTAGATATAAGCAGAAACTAACTACGAATGTAAAAACAGATAATACATGTCTCAACTAGTAGTTAAAAAAGAAAACATTAAGTAAAGTCAGTGAAATAACTCCACAGAGGCTGGTATCTTGTCACCAAGTCACCTTTTATTTACACATGGAGAGTCCTTGACACTGATCCAGCTCTCTCAGAACCAACTGTCAGAATGAACAATGAACAGAACCTTTGACACTCCTGTTTGTGCCTGTCAGCCAGGGCTCCCTGACTGGGAACTCGTATTCTATGGGTCCACCTGGCTGACCTCATTACAATCGCTACAGTGAGAACTGGTTCTCTAGAGACTGAGAATTGGGAATTAATAATAGATAAGAAGGAAATGGCAGGTGAAGTGAACAACTGCTTTGTTTCTGTGTACAACATTGAGGATACAAAAGCATTCCAGTAATAGCTATAAAACAGAAGGATAGGAGAGGGAAACTTAATGAAATTACTAACATATGGGAAGTTGTACTGAGCAAACTGATGGAACTGTGGACTGGCCAATCTCTGGGTTCAGATAGACTTCATCCTAGGGAGGTGGCTAATTTTATTTTAAATTCACTGATGGGATATGGGTGTCACTGACTGGTGCAGTATTTATTACCTGTACCTAGTTGCCCTTGAGAAGGTGGTGGTGAACTGTCTTCTTGTACCACTGCAGTCCTTGTGCCGTAGGTACATACACAATGCAGTTTGGAAGGGAATTCTTGGATTTTGACCCAACGACAGTGAAGGAACAGTGACATATTTACAAGTCAGGATGGTGGGTGGCTTGGAGAGGATCTTGCACATGGTGGTGTTCCCATATATCTGCTGTCCTTGCCTTTTTAGATAGAAGTATTTCTGGGTTTGGAATGTCCCTCAAAGGATTTTTGGTGAATTTCTGCAGTGTATCTTGTAAGAGGTACACATTGCTGCTATTGAGCATCAGTTGTGGAAGGAGTGACTGTCTATGGATTTGGTGTCAAAGAAGCAGACTGGTAGGTCCTGGATAGTGTCAAACTTCTTGAGTATTGTTGGAGCTGCACCCATCCAGGCAAGTGAGGAGTGTTCCATCACATTCCTGACTTGTGCCTTGTAAATGATGGATAGGGGGAGTGGTGGGGAGTCAGAAGATGAGTTACTCACTGCAGTATTCTGAGCCTCTGACCTGCTCTTGTAGCCAGTGTATATATCGCTAGTCTGGTTCAGTTTCTGGTCAATGGTAATCTCCAGGATATTGATAGTGGCCAATTCGGTGATAGTAACACCATCGAATATCAAGCAGAAATTGGTAGATTGTTTGTATGTTGGAAATGGTCATTGGCCAGCATTTACTTCGCACAAATATTACTTCCTATCTTTCAGTCCAAGCCTAGAAATTGTACAGGTTTTGTTGCACTGGAACATGTTGCTTTTGACTACTTCAGTATCTGAGGAGTCACGAACACTTTGCAGTCATTGGCGACCATCCCTACTTCTGACCATATGATGGAGGGAAGGTCATTGATGAAGCTGCTGCAGAGATGTCCTGGAGCTGAAATGACTGACTTCCAGCAACCACAACCATCTATTTTTGTGACAGGTGTTACTCCAACCAGCAGAGGGTTTGACCACAATTTCCATTGACTACAGTTTTTCTGGGGCTCCTTGATGCCACAATCGGTTAAGTGCAGCCTTGATGTCAAGGTCTGTCACTCTCACTTCACCTCTGCAAATCAACTCTTTTGTCCATGTTTGAACCAAGGCTGTAATGAGATCAGGAGCTGAGTGGCCCTGGTGGAACCCAAACTGGGCATCACTGAGCAGGTTACTGCTGAGCAGGTGCTGCTTGATAAGTATTGATGACAACACCTTCCATCACTTTATAGGTGATCGAGGGTAGACTCATGGGATGGTAATTGATTGGGTTGGATTTGTGCTAATTTTTAAATACGGGATATTGCTGAGCAATTTCCACAATGTCAGGTAGATGCCAGTGTTGTAACTGCACTGGAAGATCTTGGCTAGGAATGCGGTACATTCTGGAGAACAAGTCTTCAGTATTATTGCCAGAATGTTGTCAGGACCCATAGCCTTTGCAATATCCAGTGCCTCCAACCATTTCTTGTTATCACGTGGAATGAATTGAATTGGCCGAATACAGTATCTATGATATTGGGGACCACCCCAGGAGGCTGAGATGGATTATCCACTTGTCACATCTGACTGAAGATTGTTGCAAATGTTCCAGCCTTATCTTTTACACTGATGTGCTGGGCTGTTCCATTTTTGAGGATGGAGATATTTATGGAGACTTCTCCTCCAGTGAGTCATTTAATTGTCCACTACTATTCACAACTGAATGTGGAAAGACTGCAGAGTTTAGATCTCATCTGTTAGTTGTGGAATTGCTTAGCTCTGTCTATCACTTGCTGCTTATGTTGTTGGCTCACAAGTAGTCCTGTCTGGTAGTTTCACTAGGTTGACACCTCATTTTCAGGTGTGCTTGGTGCTGCTCCTGACATGCTGTCTTGCATTCTCCATTGAACAAGAGTTGATTCCCTGGTTTGATGGTATTGGTTGAGTGGGGGGATAAGATGGGCCATGAAGTTTCAATATGATTCTGTTATGGAGAAATGTTGAAACTATGATAAGGATTAGGCCATTTGGCCTTTTGAGCCTGCTTAATATGATCTTGGCTGATTTCCTATCTCAATACCATATTCCTGCTTTCTTTCCATACCCCTTGATATGTTTAAAATTTAAAAATGTATCTGTGTCTTTCTTGAATATATTCAGTAAATCTCAACCAAAATTATAAAATAATTTCAGTTCTAAGAAGGAACAGAGATGAGTTTCTGTGAAGGAAAGTTCTGTAAACTAGGTACTTGCAACAATGCTGTCTTGATCCAGTTCAATTTCCTCCACCCTCCCCAATTTTGTTCTCCATTTTATCCCATTTCTCACCAGATTCTTTAATCTACAAATTATTTTACAGCATGTGGCTTCACTTGACTGAGTGGTGTTTGTTTGAGAGTGTGGACTGCTTGCTGTTCAATGTATTGGGTCCTTGTCACTGAATGTAAAGGAGAACACACTCTATGTTCAATTCTGCACCCCTACACATCAGGGGCCACTGGATCAGTAACAACAATCTGCATTTATATCGCACCTCTGATTTCACTTAAATAGCTTGGGACATTTTGCATGAACCTTATTAAAAGGCGAGATTAGGAACGTGTGCCTCAAACTCAGAGAAACAGTTAGGTTTCAAAAGAGTATTTAAAAGAAGAGAGGGAAGTGCAAAGTTTGAAAGAGGGAATTCCAGAAGGAAGACAGCCGGAGACACAGACACAAAGGGCGAAGAGGTTAAAATTAGGAATGGGCAGGAGGCCAGACTCGGAGGAGCGTAGAGATCTCAGAAGGTAATAGGCGTGTAGAAAATTACAGGGATGGGGAGATAAATGAAGAATCTCTTTTTTCCTCTCCCTGGGTATAAAAGCTACTGTTGTGGCCATACAGTGCAGAAAGACTGGCTATGTTAATGGAGAATGGGATGAGGGCAACATGAGTCAGCACCTTTGGGGAAGAAGCAGAATAAATCTGAGATCAAATCCATGATCGTCCAATTCTTCGGGGCTCAGTAAGTCAATGGATAACATTGCTGAGCTAGTGGTCAGGTGACAGTTAACGCTCTCTATTACTGAATGGACAGCTGCAAGCTTCTTTCGGGCTCATGTGCTGCACACCAGTTGACAATGTCTGACGGGAATTTAGAACCTTCAGCCCAAGAGGCAACTGCACACGTATGTGGTTAGATAAGCCGCTCATGGCTGCGTATTTTTCTAGAAAGAAAATGTTTTGATAGTGCTGTTAACAATATCCACACTGTCCAAACATTTCAAATTAACGGCAGAAAACTTGACAGGAAGGCCGGAGGAGATCAAAATCTCTCAGAACTTTTGGTTAAATCTTTCACTGAAGGATCCTGACCCAAAACGTCAGCTTTCCTGCTCCTCTGATGCTGCCTGGCCTGCTGTGTTCCTCCAGCTCCACACTGTGTTATCTCTGACTTCAGCATCGGCAGTTTTTGCTATCTCACTGTATTCTAGGTGTGTTCTGCCTAGTGTCTGGTATAACTTTAGCAAGATCCCTCTATATTTATGCTTCATTCACTTTGCAATAAAGGCCAACTGTCTTTTTGCCTTCCCCATTACCCACTGAACATGGATGCTAGTTTTTGGTGATTCATGCACAAACGTCCCAACCCCTCTGTCTTGGATGACAGAGTGCATCCAAGTGGTTCTTTTTGGATTTGGTTAAATGTGGTTAAGAGAAGGCTCTACAACAGCAATTTGCTTAAATATGAACATTTATTGAGTAATAACAAGACGAGAAAAGGAAGGAACATTCATTAAGAAAATAAAAAGAATGAAGAAGACAGGATAAAAACAGTAAGCCCCATGCCCTCCTGGCTTTTGGGGACCCCTCAATCAATGGCTGGTCTGGAGGCTGAGATTGTTGCTGGTACTGTTTATGATCCTGGTCTGAGGTGAAGTCCCTCGCTTTGGAACGAAACACTCTCTCTCCTATATAGTTTAACAAACAGCCAGCACAAAGAAAGCAGATACAGAAAGACAAACCACAGCAGGTGCAGTCTTTGGCTCGTAAAAGAATGTTAACAAGAGTCATCCAAGGTCATGCAGCTTGTCGAGTGTCATCAACAATTTTAGCCATCAACCCATCCTAAACAATCTATCTTCTCTTGCAATGGTCAAATATCATCATTAACTTTTAGCCCTTTGGCCCATCCTATACGTTTCACCTCTGATGATATTTGGCAGCGCATGCTACAATTGCAAATACAGACGCAAATCAGTGACAGCCGCACAAGACGAATAATAAGAGTATGTAACCTGCACTAGAAGATTAAAACTACAATAAAATAACTAGTGTTAATACAAAGAATACAACAATTGGATGTATCATCAAATTAATGATCACAGTGGCCTTTGGGGACTGACCCTTAAATGTATATCCCACCCCTGATGTATGGTCAAGGCTGTGATGGAACCAGCAAGTTGTGCCACCTGATGGAGACAACAGAATATTGTCTACATTTTTTTTCAGTTAATCTATTTACATAATTTGCTCTCAAATTCAGTATATTCCAGATTCCAATTCCTTAATTTGTGTCTTTTTATCCTCTAATTCCCTATCCACTGATCACCTTACCCAATAATTGTAAAACAACATCATACATGGACTCAAAACTTTCTCCTGCTCTCATCATCTGTATCCATCTTGAGGGTACTTCTTCAATATGTTTCCCTCTTTGCCAATTTTATGAATGATTGTATCATTGAATGGTAACTACCTCCAAATGAAGGTACCCGCTTTTGAGCTACAGTATACGTGGTATCAAACAGTACAGCTCTAATATTCATCAGGCTTTACATTTAACTAATGCTTCCTGTCTTTTATTTTTCCCGGACTTCCCTTACCACAGTCTCCTATGTCGCCTGAGTCGTAGCTCAGTCTTCTTTCATATACACTAACCTTCCTAGCACATTACAATTCTACCTACTGGTTTAGTTATTCAGCACAAGGTGGGGTATCTATATGTCCTCCGATGGGCCCTTTCACTCAGTCCACTATTACTCCTCCCAGAATCCATATTCTTTCATTTCTGTAACATTTTGACGTAATAACCAATCAGGTTTTATTTTGGTTGTAATTCTTTTTACCTCCCTTTCACTAATACTACATTCATTGTTCTAAAGTCAGTTTCTTCATGGATTTTGTGTCAGTGTCTTATCGTTTATACCATGTTTTTGTACTCTTGCAAGCCACACTAATTCTTTTGTCAAGTATGTGTACATGTCTGAGGCCTATTCTTCAATGCATTCTTTTTACCGTCTCATGTTTGTTACTTCTGAGGTAACATTCACTTTTGCACACTTACATCCGAATCTCAAGACCATGTCACGCATTCTTGACTCCCACACGATTTTATCAAATGATCTATGCGGTTTTACTTATCTCTCCTTGTATGGTCCCGATGCCTCGGGTAGTGGCTTATTCACCAATTCAATCTTTCTTAAAAAGAAAGGCGAGGACACAAACATCACCAAGAAAAAGCTATCAGTTTCGTGCTCTCAATTAAACCCCCTTTCACCACTAAAACATTTTAACCTGAATTGCTGCTTCAACCCACAATGTTTTTTGTCTTCTGCCACCAGTCTCCACTCTTAATTACTTCATCTCATCCACTTTTGCAACTTAACTATTACCATCATATCCAATTCCGGAGATCTGTCGAGATTTGTAAACCATGGAACATAATTTTATCATATTTTAAAACAGAAGCCAAACATTTCTGTTTGATTCAGGCACAACATACTTTGTTTGTTCTTTTTCTAAGATGACCCACTTTTTTTTAAAGTTACATGATAACTCATTTTTGATATTTGATATATCTCTATGTAAATTTATCCAAATTCAATATTCTGTTTACTTCCTTAAAGTTACTAACCATTTTTGTATGCATTGAAACCGTTGAGACTGTGTGCATGCACTTTATCATTTCCCTGAATCCCTTTAAATTTTCAGGTAATTATTCCATTTAAATGCTTTAGAATACCAGGGCATTTGAGTCTTAATATAGTTTTTGTCATGATGCGTTTAAGTGTACTCAGGCTGAGTGGTTTCGAGATTCCTGACACTCGCTACTATTAATATCTCCACAGTACTTCCCCAACACTGAAATGTGTTATTGATGACTGGCTTGATGGGTTGAGAGCGCCTCATCCAATACTGTATTGCGATGTTGAAATTCTGCAAAGGAGTTCAGCATTTAGTGTCTCCAATTTCTAAAAAAAACAAGCTCCATTCAGTCCATGTCAAGCAGAACGGGTTAAGTAGTATTAATTTACCACAGATTCATTAAAAGGAGTAGGTATAAACTCCTGCACATAATTACATCATCCATCTCTCCTGTTCCCTGAATGAAGGAAAAGCCCACCCCATTGTAAAATTGGCCTTTCTGAAACTCCTTGCACACAGCTCTTCCTATACAATCTATCTACTCATACAGCCGTCAAATATCATCATTAACTTTTAGCCGTTTGGCCCATCCTTTACACAAGCGTCTGTGCTATGGTGAAATATACAGCAGAATTGGACAACCATTGTTACAGGTTGACGTCAAAACATTGACTATTTTCAAAAAGGAAATAGAAATAGTTCTTAGGGCTAAAAGGATCAAAGAGTATGAGGAGAAAACAGGGATAAGTTACTGAGTTGGATGATCAGCTATGATCATAGTTAATGGTGGAGTAGCCTCAAAGGGCTGAATTGCCTACTTGTGCTTCTATTTTCTATGTTTCTGTGTTTCAATGACAAATGCAGCGAGGCCCATCTCAACATTGGGAGCAACTTGTGCCATCTTTTGTGGTGTTTGGAGAGATTCTTGCTAGACAGCAGCGAGTTACCAATTGATGGCCATTATCAGTTGTTAAATATCATGTCAATTGCCTAACTTGCTTCATTAATATTCAGCCTTTGATCTTACCAAACTGGCCGAAAAAGCTCAATGTCAGGAATACTTGAGAAAGAAACCAGAGTGAACACCTGGCAGATTCTGCTCATCACTTGCTCCACACAAGCTCCATGTTGGAAAACAGGCATAACCATCTCAGGGCATGGTCTACAGACATGGACCACATGCACCCCATGTCCACTGACAGTGGCTTCTGACATGTGCCTGCCTCTGAGAACACTGCACCTCAGACTGCACCAGCAACTCTCATTGTAATGCTGTAGCAAGAACATTGTTTGTTTAGGGTCATGCACCCAGCTCACAGACTGGATCACTCTGCATCTCTGGTTTCTTCATAGGATCTCATAGCACACACTCGCTCTGAACCTACCTGGATGATCACTTTATCTCTGCCCTGCATTACCTTTTTGTGCTTTGCCCCCTCAGCTAGAGATACCAGGCTCAGATTATTGATGTCTTGACCATTTAGAGCAGACACATAGATAGTAAGCTTGTCCTAGATGCCAGCAGGTCTCAGTGTCAAGAGAGATAACCTTCACTCAGGGATCCCCAGCACAATACAGCATATCAGTCCAGGCCCTGTTTAGGGCAGCAAGAACCAGGATCCTCTCCTCAAAAAGGTTGAGGAGCCAAATGACAGGCAGCACACCATTCGTCTCAAGTCTTTCTGCCTTATTGTAGGCCGCTTTCTTCCTGAGATAAGAGAGAGAGGCAGGTATTAAGGGAGATGGAAGTGGGTGGCACAGCTGTTTATTTTCTTGCAGGTGGAAGATGTTGTGACTGACCAGGCAGCACAGAGGGCATGCTGGGATACGGATGTCAGGGATGGGCTGGGTGACAGCAAGTGAGGGAAGATGTTGCAGGCAATAGTGGTGGAGTGATGGAGTATGAGTCCTAGTGGGATCTGCGTACAATGGTGGAGATTGAATGAGTGTGAGATATCAGCAAGAAGATTGTGAAACTTACCTTGGTGAAGTAGAGAAGGATATTGATCTGTTTTATCTACTTCCTGTAGAGCTGAGCATTTCTCCAGATGATCTAGGGTAGCAACCTCAGACCAGGCTGGCATGGTCTGCTGTCATGGCCTACACTGCTGTCCTAAGGGAAGAGGAAGTCCCATGTCAGCAGCATGTCCAGAACCATGCCCAGAAAGTGAGATGCCAATTTCTTCCTGTCAGCTGGATCTAGGGCAAATGTCAGTAACTGTGAAGGGCAGCTCTGGACTGACGATGGTTGTTGGGTGCACATCAGTTTTTAAAGATGGCAACAGTTGAAGGGCTGTTAATAAATTCCGGATATCTACAGAGTGGCTTTGCTCCAGGAATGGTGCATGGTAAGTTAGGGCTGAAATCAGATGTCAGAAGTGCTGTAGGAGTGTTAGGTAAGTAATGAGGTGAATTTGGTCAGATACAATGAGAGAACTTGCTACACCTCACAGTAACAAACCATCCAAAAGACTCAATGCAACTTAAACTTAGGGAAAACAACATAAGATTCAGCCATAAGTGCTCTTTCTTGTGGTTGCCTTTGCAATTTATTTTTTCCAATCTATATGAAGATTAAAGTCACTCATGATTAATGTACTGCATTTTTTATATTCTCCCTTTATTTTCTGATTTATTCTCTGTATAACAGAACAGCTGCTGTTAGTGAGCTACAGACTAACTCCCACTAGTGTCTTCTTTCTTTTTTTATTTGCTCTTGGGATGTGGGTATCTCTGGTTGACCAGAATTTGTTGCCTATCCCAAGTTGCCCTTGAAAATGTGGTGGTGACCTGCCTTCTTGAACCGCTGCAGTCTATCTGCTGTATTCACCTGCTATTTCTTACTTACGCAGATATGGATTTGATATCATTTGATCCAAGCCCATTTCTTGCTCTCATACTCATTCCATCTTGTACTAACAAAGTTACTCCACCATACTTCACTTTCTCCCTGTCCTTTTGAAAGGTCACATACCCCTGAATATTTAATTCCATGCCTTGATCTCCTTGTAACCCAAGTTCATACTCACTAACCTCAATTTGTGTTGTTAATTGATTTATTTTGTTCCAAACACTAAGCACATATCAATAAAGAACCATCAATTTTGACTTTGAACCACTTCTTTCCCCTTTTCACACAATTTGCAGCTTCTTTCCCACTCTGGGTATAGTTATCAAAATAGTAATAGCTTATATTCTTTTGTCTGGTAAGACTATATGCACCCTCTCTCAAATCCATTCCCCTCTAATTAGTTTAATTGGTTGCTGTCATGACACATTTTGGTCTAAAATGCAAAACAAAGAAAAACAAAAGATGTGGTCTTCACATCCCCCAACAACACAATCGTGACAGGCCTCTGTCCTCCTAAGGCTTTTCAAAATGTCCCAGATTGACGTTAAAACATTAAGAATCCTAATGAAAATATGGGGCAGGTTTTCTGAGGAGTGACAATCTCATGCAGATTGCAGTTAATGGTTGTCCCATTGCAGATTGCAATTAGTGAGCGTCCCAATGGAGAATACAGTTAATAAAAGTCACAATGCAGATTTCAGTTAATAACAGTCCCAATGCAGTTTGCAGTTAATAGCAGTCAGAATGCAGATTGCATTTGATGACTGTCCCAATGCAGATTGCAGTTAATGGCACTCTCCATTCAGATTGCAGTTAGCAGCACTCTCAATGCAAATTGCAGTTAATGATAGTCCCATTGCAGATTGCAGATAATGGCAGTCTGAGTACAGAGCAGTCTCAATTCAGGTTGCAATTACTGACAGTCCCATTACAGATTGTAGCTAATGGTAGACCCAGTGTAAATTGCAATTAATGGCAGTTTCAATGCAGGTTGCAGTTAATGGCAGTTCCAATGCAGATTGCAGTTAATGGCACTCTCCATTCAGATTGCGTTTAACAGCACTCTCAATGCAAATTTCAGTTAATGGTAGTCCCATTGCAGATTGCAGGTAATAGCAGTCTGAATACAATTGATTGCAGTTAATGAGTCCCAACACAGATTGCAGTTATTAGCGGTCTCAATGCAGATTGCAGTTAACGACAGTCTCAATGCAGATTGCAGTTAATGACAGTTGCAATGGAGATCACAGTAATGGAAGTTTCATGCATATTGCAGTTAGAGACAGTCCCAATTCAGATTGCCATTAATGACAGTCCCCGTGCAGTTTGTAGTTAATAGCAGTCTCAGTGCAGATTGCAGTTAATGACAGTCCCAATGCAGCTTGCAGTTAACAGCAGTCTCAGTGCAGATTGTAGTTAATGACAATCCCAATTCCAGTTAACAAAAGAACAAAGGAGAAGAACGGCACAGGAACAGGCCCTTTGGCCCTCCAAGCCTGTGCCGATCATCATGCCCTGACTAAACTAAAAAAGCAAACCTTCTGCCCTTATTGAGTCCATATCTGTCTCTTCCCTCCCTATTCATATAACTATCCAGATCTTGAATGTTGCCAATGCGCCTGCTTCCACCACCACCTCTGGCAGTGCATTCCAGGCTCCTACCACTCTGCGTGAAAAACTTTACTTGCATATCTCCCTTCAACTTTTGCCCTCTCACCTTGAACCTGTGGCCCCTTGTAATTGAAAATTCAAACCAGGGAAAAAGCCTCTGACTATCCACCCTACCTATGCCTCTCATAATTTTGTAGACCTCTATCTGGTCTGCTCTCAGCCACCCTCTTTCCAGTGAAAACAATCCTAGTGTTTTTAACCTTTCCTCATAGCCAATGCCCTCGGGATCAGGCAACATCCTGGTGAACCTTCTCTGCACTCTCTCCAAAGCTTCCACGTCCTTCTGATATTGTGGTGACCAAAACTGCACACAATACTCCAAATGCAGCCTTACAAGGGTTTTATATAGCTGCAACATGGTTTGCCAACTCTTGTACTCCATGCCCCGGCCGATGAAGGCAAGCATGCCATATGCCTTCTCAATCACCTTGGCTACCTGTGTTGCCACTTTTAGGGAATTGTGGACGTCCAGATCCATCTGAATGTCAGTGTTCCTAAGGGTTTTGCCATTTACAACATAATTCGCACCTAAATTGGATCCTCCAAAATGCATCACCTCGCATTTATCTGGATTAAACTCCATCTGCCATTTCTGTGCCCAAGTTGCCAATCTATCTATATCCTGTTGTATACTTTCACAATCATTGGCACTATCAGCAACTCTGTCAATCTTCATGTCATCTGCAAACTTACTAATCAGACCACTCACATTTTCCTCCAGATCATTTATATATACTACAAACAACAAAGGACCTAAGACTGATCCCTGTGGAACATCACTAGTTACTGGTCTCCATTCTGAAAAACATCCTTCCACCGCCTTCTTCTGTCTTCTATGACCAAGCCAGTTATGTATCCATCTAGACACCCCACCCCAAATCCCATGTGATTTTAGTTTTTGTACCAATCTGCCATGTGGGACTTTATCAAATGCCTTACTAAAATCCATAAAAACTACATTCACAGCTCTTCCATCATCAATTATCTTTGTCACTTCTTCAAAAAATTCGGTCAGGTTGGTGAGACATGACCTTCCCCGTATGAAACCATGTTGCCTGGCGCTAAGTAGTCCATTTTCTTCCAAATGTGCATATATCTTTTCCCTCAGTATCTTCTCCAAGAGCTTCCCCACTACAGCTGTCAGACTCACTGGCCTATAATTTCCTGGATTATCCCTGCTTCCTTTCTTAAACAAGGGAACAATATTGGCTAATCTCCAGTCCTCTGGAACCTTGCCTGTGGTCAAAGAGGATGTGTAGATATCTGCTAATGCCCCAGCTATTTCTTCCCTTGCCTCGCCAGATAGATCCCATCTGGCCCTGGGGATTTGTCTACCTTAATGCAATTTAGGATACCAAAACTTCCTTCTTCAATATATTGACATTCTCTAGAGCATTCACACGCACATTCCTGACCTCAACATCAGCTCCTCGGTGAATACTGATACAAAGTACTCCTTAAGGATCTCTCCCAATTCCTGTTGCTCCACGCACAATTTCCCTCCTTTATTCTTGAGGGAGCCTACTCTATCCCTTGCTACCCTCTTTCTTCTAGCATATGCCTTGGGATTCTCCTTTACCCTGTTTGCTAAAGACATTTCATGGCCCCTTTCAGCCTTCCTAATTCTGCGTTTAAGTTTCTCCCTAATTTCCCCATACTCCTCAATGGCTTTATCAGTTTGTAGCTGCCTAGACCTATCATATGCTTTCTTTTTCCTTTTGACTAAGTTTATAATTTCCCTTGTCTTGCATGGTTCCTGAATCCTGCCATTCCTATCCTTTAGTTTTGCAGGAACTTGCATGTCCTGCACTTTAATCGACTGGTCTTTAAAAACCTCCCACATGCCAGACATAGATTCACCCTCAAATAACTGTTCCCAATCCACATTCCCCAGTTCTGGCAGCTATTTAATGGCAGTCTCAATTCAGATTGTAGTTATTGTCAGTCCCATTGCAGATTTCAGTAAGTGACAGTGCCAAAGCAAATTGCAGTTAATGGTTGTCCCAGTGCAGATTGCAATTCAGGATGGTTCCAATGCAGATTGCAATTAATAGCAGCCGCAATTCAGATTGCAGTTAATGACAGTCCCGTTGCAGATTGCGGTTGATGACAGTCCCAATTCAGTTTGCATGTCCTGATTGTCCTACTGCAGATTGCAGTTAATGGCACTCTCAATTCAGATTACAGTTAATGACAGTTGCATTGGAGATTGCAGTCAATGGCAGTCTCAATGCAGATTGCCACCCTTCCCATCTTTTACAAAACCTGAGAGATATGAATTCCAGTCAGGAGATTCTAATCAGACTCCTTCAGACATGGAGTTGTACGTTGTCTCAGTGTGGATGTGGTGTGTTCACAGCAGGAATTGGGGGAAGAGTGGGGTTGGAAATGTAATTGTGGGTCCCAGTGGAGCAGAGGCAAAACAGACCTGGAGTAGGGCAGTGAACCACCGGGTCCTGGGGTGGTGGTGTGGGGGTTGAGTCGGATGTGATGCAGGGTGGAGGATGAGGAATCTTGGGTTTAGAGTGATACCCATGTGTTTTGGGTCCAAAGGAGAGATAGAGGGGTCTGTCATGTGAGGAGCTGGGGGAGTTGTAGGGGGTCAGTTGAGTAGTAAGGAATTAGATGATGTATTTAATAGTCTAAAATTTCCTATGTAACCATCTATTCACTTTTACCAGAACTCTCTAAATTCTCCAATTTAAATGGAGACTTTCAGAGCATTCCAGACGTAGATGAAATTCCCAGTGGAAAATTCCATTTCCTGGGCAATTCCTTCAGAGATTGCTACAATGTGAATTTGCAGGGTTCCTGTGTTCAACTCTTGGAGCAAATACAGTCTGGCCATTGGAAAATCCAAGCTGGTAATTGCATTTCTCTCTCCACAGATAGTACCAGACCTGTTGAGTTATTTGAATACTTTCTCATTTTACTCCAATTAAATAGTGGCTGTCCTGTGCACAAAGAATATGTCTGGGTAGATACTCACAGACCACATTAACGTACTTAATGCAGTGCACTACATTTGGTTGAGGATCCTTGCAAGAAATTGAAGTTGTGAATTTTTTAATTAGTTCAGCTTTATGGTCTCCCAGGGGGAAATCATTGCACAGGCAATCAGGAAGCCAGCAGCAATAGTTAGCCTTTATTAGGATAACCCATTCTGAATGGTTATTTAGGTTTAAAAAGGCATTTGGTGCCTTTCTGCCTTGCGATTGGTTGCATTTTAGCTGGTTATCATAATTGCATACGGTTGGAGGATTGGGTTTTCAGCTGTAGCTGCACTGATTTACCTGATTAGCTGCAGGAACACAATGCAAAAAAAACGGAAGTGATTTCCACTGGCATTACCTTTGAGGCTGCCTCAGAAAGGCACCTGGTTGAGGAAACAATAGCACAACATTAACTGGAGGTTGTTCAAAAAGAAATGGTGCAAGAGGTGAGGATAAGAATGCTGGTGTTTCACAACAGGATGTTGTCCCACAACATGTGAGAAGATGTGTAAAAGTGTTGCAGCAAGCAGGCAACCATGGCATTTGTTGCAACAGGAAATTGAACCAAAGATCATAGCTCACACAAACTGTCAATACTTATGAAACTTGAAACTCCTCAGCTTCTTTTTCACAGGTTCATTTTGAACTGCGGTATAAGCTATGATTTTGCTGCCCACATGCTGTAAATAGCTGATGAATGTCTACGTTACAATAATATACAGCAAAACTTCACCTTTCTGGCTGCTAACTCGAACAGGAAACTCTTGGATTTGTCTGTATTTCTGATTTTCACCCCATTGATGTTAAGCTCTGATCTGACAAACCTTTGTCCAGCCAAATTCACATCCCGCTCATGTACTTTGGCCATATTTTCAGCACCCTGCTCCCTTCCAACAACTCCATCCCCATGATTTTCTCATGTGCAGTCTGTCAGTGTTCAAACATGATTTTTAAAAAATATTCAATGGCAGGACGTGAGCATCGCTAACCAGGCCAGTATTCATTGCCCACCCCTAATTGGCCAGAGGGCAGTTGAAAGTCAGCAACTTTGCTGTGGGTCTGGAGTCACATGTCGGCCAGACCAGGTAAAGATGGCAGATTTCCTTCCCTAAAGGTCATTAGTGAACTAAATGGGGTTTTCCTGGCAATCGTCAATGGTTTCGTGGTTGTCATTAGCCTTTTAATTTATGATTATCATTGAATTAAAATTCCAACATTAGCCGCAGTGAATTCAAACCCAGGTCCCCAGAACATTGTGTGGGTCTCCAGATTACTAGTCTAACATTAATATCACTAGGCAATCACCTCCCTTATGATTGAATGTTTGAGATGGTAAATAAATTACAATTTGCTATTTTGGTTTTTCTTTTTTTGTCCATTGTAAATATTTCCAAGCTAAATGACCTTAGCTACTTGGAGACAGGTGAAATGTACATGTAAGGTTGCCTTTGTCTTTTAAATCAAAAGACCATAGAGTAATGGCCAAAGAAAAGAAAGCACAGCATGTCTAGAAAACCCATCACCGTTTTGTTAAAATGATCATATTTGTCCTGCTACCATCCGAGGTAAAAACAGTCATCAATAAATTCTTGATGTTGTCTAATCTTATATTCACCTACCAATGTATTCATGGGATGTGGGCATTGTGATGAAAAGTGTATCATTTATTTATATGTGATTTTTGGAATTTGGATTTCAAAATCGATGCAAGGTGGAGTTGGTTATTTTTGTGAGGGAATTCTTTAAAAAAAAAGTCAGAAAATCCTTCTGGAAATAAAAAAAACAGCAATGTTCTGAAGAACAGTCATATCAGACTCAAAACATTAAATTTGTTTCTCTGCCCACAGATATTGTCAAACATTCTGAATTTCTCTTCCATTTTCTGTTTTTATTTCAGATTTTCAGTGTCCATTGTACTTTGCTTTTGCTTGATTCCTTCCAGAACACTGTTTTAAATCCAACATTCATTTAAAGAACAAATGACTGTGTATCCTGTGATGTTAATGAAAAGATCTTTCTACCATTGTATTTATGATAGATAGATTAAACATTTAAGGCCATTTACTTCGTTCTTGGTTCAGAAGAACAAGTCTTTTTTAAAAAAAGACTTGTGTCAGTTTAGAAGACACTAGCATTGAGGTTAGAGGAAAGTCATGTTCCTCTCCTGGAAGCATTCAGGGCAGTAAAGGGAACAAGTTAACAGGATTCATTTTGTGAAACATCCAAACCAGAAAAGGTTATTTAGAAATCTGCAGGTTACTGAAATTGTCTTCTCTATTTTAGTGACATGATTTTTAAAAAAAAAAATTCTTCTTTTACACAATAAACACCTGTTCTGAGGTTAAAGAAAATCTGCAGCCTTATCAGAGACTGAGCACCACATTAACTAACCAAACAAAAAAGGCATACAATCTATGAACCCCGGTTTCATTCTGGATCTGATTTGTCCAGTGGTAGCTCAACTGGGATTTATAAATTGACTTTAAGAGAGATGTGCATCTCTTCCAGAAAAACACACATATGATGGTTCTGGACAGAAAGCTGAAGTACTATGGTGAAGTTCATTGCATGGTTTGAACTTTCAAAGTGGCTTTGAATGTTGCAAAGATATTCTTCTAGGAGCAGAAGACATCACAGTGGATTGGTTGAAATCATTAATGAGGCTAAACTGAGAGAGTTGGTACACCAATTGAAATTAGAAATAAAATCAGGTTCTTGTAAGTGGCCTAAAGTGATTGCCTAGCCTCATGTGAATATATCTCAATGACTAACCACCATTTAACTAACTAAACAAAAAGTTTAATCATATGGCCTATCAATCCAGGTTTATTTCTGGGATCTGACTTTTCTGGTAGTAATCTCAACTGGGTTCAGTACAGCATCACTGTCTGGGTCAGCATTTATTGCTTGGTCCAAATTGATCTTGAGGGTATGATGGTGAACTGGTGGTGGTGTTTAATATTTCTAAAGTTCTAACATATGATCATTCTTGCATCTCTCACTACGCTTTCAGTCGTAGAGTCATGGAGTTGAACAGCACAGAAACAGACCCTTTGGTGCAACTTGTCCATGCCAACCTGAACTGATTTAGTCCCATTTGCCAGCATTTGGCCCATATCCTTCTAAATCCTTCCTATTCATGTACCCATCCAGATGCCATTTAAATGTTGTAATTGTACCAGCCTCTGGCAGCTCATTCCATACATGCACCACCCTCTGTGTGAAAAATTTTCCCCTTAGGTGGGATTACATGTAGGCCAACATCAACCCAAGATCATGGTTGAGGCCGTCTTCATGAGTATGGAAATTGGCTAATAGTTTCTGCTGAGCGATTCTGTGTTGTTGTGTATCTTGAAGGCTGCCTTGGAGAGCGCTTACCCAAAGGTCGGAGGCTGAATGTTCTTGACCGCTGAAGTGTTCCTCAACTCGGAGGGAACACTCCTGTTTAGTGGTTGTTGCGCAATGTCTGTTATTTAGTGTTGTAACATCTGCATGTTCTCTCCGATAAACCATGCTTCAGGGCGTCCTCACCTGCAGTATATGAGATAGACAACATTGGCCGAGTCGCATGAATACGTACAGTGTAACTGGTGGGTGGTGTTCTCATGTGTGATGGTAGTATCCATGTCGATGATATGGGATGTCTTGCCGAGGTTGCCATGGCAGGGTTATATGGTGTCGTGGTGGCTGTTCTCCTGAAGGCTAGGCAGTTTGCTACGAACGATGCTCTGTTTAAGGTTAGGCGGCTGTTTGAAGGCACAAAGTGGAGGCGTGGGATGATCTTGGCAAAATGTTCACTGTCCTCAATGACGTGCTGAAGGCTACAAAGAACATGGTGTAGTTTCTCCACTCTGGGCAAGTACTGGACAATAATGAGCATTCCGTCGGTCATGTCCCATGTCTGTCTTCTGAGGTTGTTGCAGTTTTTCACTGTGGCATGTTGGAACTGTCGATCGATGAGTTGACTCTCGTCATGCAACTCTGATACTTACTCATGTTATTCCAGCCATTTGGTTTGCCTCTAGCAGCATCTTGTTTTTGATTATTTGTAATTATCTCTCTACCTTAATTAATCGGATCATAGGTCATCCCTTGTTATTCAATTGTTGACACTTTACTCACGTTGTTTATATTAATCTGTTGACACTTTTGATTACCTGCAAAGATTTGTTATTCCACCTGTTGACACTGTACACACAGTATTTGTACTTATCTGTCGACACTCTTAATTACCCGGAATTATCTTGCTATTATCTCTCCGCTATAAATTCTGTGCCTGTGTGCCTCTCTCCACTTCACTTGACAAAGGAGAAGCGCTTTGAAAGCTTGTGATTTTAAATAAACCTGGTGGACTATAACCTGGTGTTGTGTGACTTCTGACTTTGACTTATAATTTGTCATCAAGATGTGAATGGGTAGAACTTCTTTCTGTTTAGCAATGCTAAAATGGAAATGATCATTTCCAGGCCTCCAGACAATTCCATATCCTCATATCTGGTGCACCCCTTCCTGGCTGCTTTAAAAACCTCAGTTGATGGAACAACTTTGTTTCCTGAATAGATCTTCAATATCACCAATTTCAACCTTCACACTTCTCTTCCTCACTCACTTCCGCTGATTTATCCAGTACTACCATTGCCTGGGACTATAACAAGTGGAAGCTTGACTGGGATTTATACGTATTGAATTTAAGACAGATTTGTGTCTCCTCTAGAAAAACAAGCATGTTAAGGTTCTGGACAGAAAGCCGGAGTGTTCTGACAAAGTTTATTGAATGGTTTGACTTTCAAAGTGGCTTTGAATGTTACTAAGACTTTCTTCAGGGAGTAGTTATACTTTCCTTCCCCACCCACTCCACTGTACTTCTCAAGATCTTTCAACACTTTCGTACACTGGACCTTCCCAAATGACACCCCTGTGCCTTGACCCACAGTAAGTCCTGAGCTACAAGTTTGTGCCCTCTACTCTTTTGCTGACCATATACATCCATAGAAGCCATTGGTGACAAAACCTTCATGTTTTATAATTCTGATATAACAAGGTGTAGAGCTGGATGAACACAACAGGCCAAGTAGCATTAGAGGAGCAGGAAGGCTGACGTTTCGGGCCTAGACCCTTCTTCATTTTCTGAAGAAGGGTC